>NC_134354.1:156441742-156741742 GCF_048569485.1 Anomaloglossus baeobatrachus | reverse complement strand
GAGAGTTGAACTCTATCCTGTAACCATGAGACAGAATGTCTCTCACCCATCGGTCTTGAACGTGTGGCCACCAGGCGTCGCCAAAGCGGGAGAGCCTGCCACCGACCGAGGATGTGGTTAGATGAGGCCGAGAGTCATGTGGAGGCCGTCTTGGAGGCAGTGCCTCCCGCGGCCTTTTGGGGGCGTGACTTGGACCGCCACGCATAGGAGTTCCTCTGGCCCTTCTCTGGCCGGTTGGACGACGAGGATTGGGTCTTGGCGGAGGGACGAAAGGACCGAAACCTTGATTGGATTTTTCTCTGCTGAGGTCTCTGGGGTTTGGACTGGGGTAAGGAGGAGTCCTTTCCCGAGGATTCCTTAATAATCTCATCCAACCGTTCGCCAAACAAACGGTCGCCAGAAAAAGGCAAACCAGTTAAGAACCTTTTGGAAGCAGAGTCTGCTTTCGATTCGCGCTGCCACATGACCCTGCGGACTGCCACGGAGTTAGCGGATGCCACAGCCGTACGGCTAGCGGAGTCCAGGACGGCGTTCATGGCGTAGGACGAAAATGCTGATGCCTGAGAGGTCAAGGAAGAAACCTGCGGAGCAGAATTCCGCGTGACGGCATTAATCTCAGTCAGACATGCCGAGATTGCTTGGAGAGCCCACACGGCCGCAAAGGCCGGGGCGAAAGATGCGCCCGTGGCCTCCTAAATAGACTTCACCAAGAGCTCTATCTGTCTGTCAGTGGCATTCTTCAGGGATGCGCCATCGGCAACAGACACAACGGACCTAGCAGCCAATCTAGAGACTGGATGATCCACCTTGGGAGAGTGTGCCCAGCCCTTAACGACTTCAGGTGAAGAGGGGTAACGCGTGTCAGTGTGCCGTTTAGCAAAGCGCTTGTCCGGGACCGCTCTGGGCTTCTGGACAGCGTCCCTGAAGTTAGAGTGATCAAAAAATGTATTGGGGAATCGAAATTGGTGTTTCTCCTGCTGAGAAGCCGGCTCCTCTGCAGGAGGAGGTGGGGGTGAGAGATCCAGCACCTGGTTGATGGACGAGATAAGATCATTTACCAAGGCGTCCCCCTCAGGGGCATCAAGGTTAAGGGTGAAGTCAGGGTCAGAGCCCTGAGTTCCCACGTCCGCCTCATCTTCCTGAGAGTCATCAAGCTGGGATCGAGAGCAGCGTGAGGAGGCCGGGGAGAGTCCCAGCGAGGCCGCTTAGCCGGCCTGGGGCTGCGATCTGGGCAGGAGTCCTCTGCCTGGGACCTAGAGGCTATCCTTGGAGCGCGCTGCGGCGCGGACCGACAGGGGCCTGGAGGAGACAAACTAACAGGGGCCGGGGCCTGTGAAGGGCCCGGTCTGGACTGCAAAGCCTCAAGGAGCTTAGATGACCATTTGTCCATAGACTGTGCAATGGATTGAGAAAGTGACTGGGAGAGTGTCGCAGCGAAAGCGGCCAACGACGGTGACTCTGTCCCTGCAGACTGCTCAGGGGGAGCCGGGGGATCTACATGAGCCGAGGGGCCCACAAGTGCCCGAGGCTCCGGCTGAGCAAGCGTGGCAGGAGTTGAGCATTGATCACAATGGGGGTAGGTGGATCCCGCAGGCAACATAGCCCCACAAGAGGTACAGGCCGCGAAAAAAGTCTGTGCCTTAGTAGCTTTGCTCCTTGTGGACGACATGCTGTTGTCTCCTAGGAGAGTGACCACTGAGGGTATATGGGAAAAGGGTATACAGCCTTTCCGAACAGATATATATATCTATATATATATCGGCACCCTAGGGGGACCAACACCGGGTGACCGGTGTGGCTTACCAACCGCTAACGAGCGGAGTGTGTCCTCCAGATTCCCTGTCGTGGGTCCCCCAGAGCTGCAGAGCTTTGCCGTGGAGTAGCATCCACCGGCAGAATGCTAAAAATGGCTGCCGGAGCTCTCAGGGGGGGTGTGGAGCCGAGGGCGGTGCCAGCAAAGAGCGGGAATCTGGAGTCCCCAAGTGGTCAATGAGGGTGGGGGGAGACATGCAAAGATGCTCCAGCCCTCAGAGCCGACGTCACGTCGGTAATCCCGCCCCAACCTCTGACAGGCAGGCCCGGGGGTGGGATTTTGCTCGACTAGGCCGCGGCGAAGCCGGGGACTAAATTTAAGGCCGTGCCCGACAAGCAGGCACGGTCGGCGCGGAAGTCCGCCGAAAAAAACTGCGGACGGAACTACCGCGGCTTCCGGGGAGAAGGAGCGACCTCCCTCCCTGTACAGTCCACACATGGGGACACAGAGTACCTTCAAGTTGCAGGGCCCGGTCCCTGGGGGTGAAGAAGCTCCGAACCGGCAGGTTCCACCAGGGGCTGCGGAAGGAGCACGGTCCCAGCACGTGGATGACCGCTTAGGATCCCACTTCTCCCAGAGCCACATAAGGGATGGTGAAGGAGACGGCATGTGGCTCCAGCCTCTGTACCCGCAATGGGTACCTCAACCTTAACAACACCGCCGACATAGTGGGGTGAGAAGGGAACATGCCGGGGACCCCATCGGGGTCTATACAACTATGTATGAGAATGCATGAGTGGATGTGTGCCTCCTTCCACACAAAGCATAAAACTGAGGAGCCCGTGATCCACGGGAGGGTGTATAGGCAGAGGGGAGGGGTTACACTTTTTTAAAAGTGTAATACTTTGTGTGGCCTCCAGAGGCAGAAGCTATACACCCAATTGTCTGGGTCTCCCAATGGAGCGACAAAGAAATATATTTTTTTATCAAGCGCTTCAGAAGCCTTGTAGTCTAGTCTTTATTCTACTTTGTTTAGTTTTTTCATTGGTTTACTTTAAAATGAAACACTTAGGCCCCTTTCACACGTCAGTGATTCTGGTACGTTTGTGATTTTTTTTAAACGTACCAGAATCACTGACATACGCAGACCCATTATAATGAATGGGTCTGCTCACACATCAGTGATTTTTCACTGAACGTGTCTCCGTGCGGCGTACCCGCGTGTCCGTGATTGCCGCACGGAGACATGTCCATTTTTTTCTGGCATCACTGATGTCCCACGGACCACGCAGTGGTGTGGTCCGTGAAACACGTGCCAGAAAAAAACGTGCTTCTAAAATAAAAAGCATTTTCACTCACCCGGCTCCAGCGATGCTCTCTGCAGCCTGTTCTCCCTGCTGCTTCTGAGCCGGCTCATTACTGTCACGCATATTCATGATGCACGACACAGCCGACCCGGAAGCAGCAGCTGCGGGGGTCAGCGCCGGCTGGATGCTGCACCGCGGGAGCGATCAGCACCATGGAGAGCGGGAGCGGGCACAGGTGAGTTAATCTCTAAGTGCAATCACGGGCCACGGAGAACGGAGCCCGGATTGCACTTAGACAACCCACGTGTGCCATGATTCACAGCACACGGAGGGACATGTGCGTGTTTTACACGCCAGTGAAAAACGTCAGTGTTTTTCACTGACATGTGAAACGGGCCTTAAGGAGCATTTATATCAGTGAATATCACAACCACTGATTTGATGTATTTGATGAATCTCATTGAATAGGGTGTTTTCCCTTGCACACCAGCACTATTTGGGTCTGCAGTGTGCTATTTATCAAAAGGATCCCCTCTTTGAATCAGCCATTAGGCTACAAAGGGTTCTCCTGAACCACCATTGTAGTTTACTATTGGCCTCCTGAGAAACCCACTTCTGGGGGAAACACATTGAGGCTTGAAATTACCATTCTATTCACATCAATGAGATAAGTTTTTGATTTTTCCTCCCTACTGTCCACCCGCCACACTAATTTGTTTGTTGCTCTTATCTTAGGCATTGCACCTTTTTTTTCTGGCAGGGACTTCAGGGGCAGCAGGGAGAGTCGTCGTGGAGTGGGGGCGCCATATCGCATTTTTAGGATGCCAACCACCGCTGTTAAGCAGTGCACAGATAGGTGCAGCAATTGAGGGCTAGCAATCTATCCTGTGCACTTTTAGTAATCACGATGTGGTTTTAAGTGATTCAATTCAAGTATTTAAGTTTTATAGGGACAGTCTATGTGCAGGTATATTGTTATTCCCTAGCTGTTATCACATATATGAGTCTTATACAGTGTATTCCAAACATACAGTATAATTTTTATATTACATTTTATATTTTTCATCTAGCTCTTCAGATGCCCTGTAGTCTAGTCTTTATTCTACTTTGTTTAGTTTTTTCATTGGTTTACTTCAAAATTAAACACTTAAGGAGCATTTATATCAGTGAATATCACAACCACTGATTTTTTTTGAGGTGTGAGTACATCTTAAACACTTAAAAATACTTTTCAATTAGTCTAGATTAACAATAGCTGGTGATTTTGTATACCCAGTTTTTAAATATTAATATGTCTCCAAGGTTGCAGACTACAAGCCTTTTATCAGTCTGATCCTATGAGACATTCCCTTTAAAAAGTGTCCTTCTTATAGGGGCACATTGGTGAGATATAAAATTATTCTAATGGACATGCCTTCATAAACTATAAAGATGAGATCCATAGTGTTTTTTTTCCTATCCACACAGTGATTCATATGACAGTGGATAAACTTCTTAGTGCTCACCCTCCTTACTGTGATGTTACGTCACAGATCAGGGGGTACGGCATGCTCCCAACTGCTAGTAGCCACCAGCCCCAAAATAACATTTGCTTCTCTGCTTCTATTCAGCCCAAAATGAAGGGGTGCGGTTGTGGTGTTGGCTGATTCCGGCTGCTAGTAGTTGTTAGCCCCCTGATAATATCTCCTTCTATTCAGCCCTAGAGAAAGGAGTATGACCTGCCAGGCCCCTTGATCTTGGACTGAATTAAAGCCTATATTATCTGATCACACCTCTTGATCTTTATCATGGTATCCCAGAAGAGAGGTAGAGCACCAAAGATTCTAGCCCCTATAACATTGAATTGGAAGTACTGTGAGAATGGGATACAGTGCTATTCATTTTATTTTTATAGTTTATGAAGGTAAGCCCAAAGAATTGAGTTTTAAGCATGAAGCTGAGCTGGGAGAGCTGTCCACACCCACCACATGATCTCAAAATAGATTGTACATTGACAGTAAGGTGTCAGTCACAGTAGGTAGCATGTCAGACTCCTGAGCATGTGCTTTTTATACTCCTGCAATGTTAATCACAGGGTAATAAAGCCATTATTTTAAATAAACAATAGCATACACATAGATAAGAGAGACATAGTTGCTTTGTTTTAACCCTTACAACATGTTGTCCTCAGCTTCCATAGCAAAACATGCTGACAAATTCCCTTTTAGTATGGTAATCTGGAGATAGTATAATCCTATCAGAGGAGGTGTTAGAAGCTGGATGCAATGGTGTAGTGGAGTGCTTAATGTAACAATTCTGAACTGGAGTATGGTGAGAACCTCTGAATTTTGGTATACTGACTTGATGTCTGTCCTATGGAATAACTTTGACTGTCATTATACGGGCAATGGGGACTCTGCGTGTCACTATTCTGAAGGGAGTGGCAGCTGGATGAGACTCTCAACCCTCTCAGAGCTGAATGTGGCTCTCATGGTTGGAAAGGACTAGGGATGATCGAATACCTCAAATATTCGGCTTCGCGAATATTTGCCGAATAGGTCGCCACTATTCGACTATTCGCAAATGTTCGATTCGCAATGTAAGTCTATGGGAAACCCAAATAACAACTATTCGAAACTATTCGGGCTTCCCATAGACTTACATTGAGCATCGAATATTCGCATTACGGCGACCTATTTGTCGGATATTCGCGTAGCCGAATATTTGAGATATTCGATCATCCCTATTAAGGACCACTGATCAAAGTGTATGTAACTACTATATGTAACTGAAACAACATAAATACTTGGACGTGAGTCAGGGTAATCCAGAAAGACTTAAAAAAGTTTCTTTGTTTTTCTTAGTTTTGTTTCTAGATGTTGTAGTAAGCCTTGATTATTCATATTTGACTGCCTTTTTCTTAACCACAACAGTACCCATTGATGTATAATTTGGTCATGTACAGTTCCTAGATAAACAACTTGTGTTCTCAAAGATGTTCTGCACAAAACATTAAAATATCACTATCAACTATCTCAATCACTAATCAACCACATCATCACCCCATATTATAGACATCCTCCTCATGCCATCAGACGAGTTCAGACATCTAGGCATCACAATTTTCAACCCTGTCGAAGTTGATCAGTTATTTATGCATGCCCATTTTTTCTACCTCCAACATATTGACTTCATAAATTTCTTGTTCTCTTGCTGCCTAATATAATCCACACCTCGACAGATAATCAGTTCACCTGTCAGTGGTTATGGCTGATAGGAGTATGTTCAGAAATCATGTCTGCCAATATAATCAAGAGATGTATTTGCTGTATATTCTGAAGACTTCATATTATATAACATAGGCAAAAAATGAAGCAGAAAATAGTCACAGAATCCAAATTCTCAGCAAGAATGTGCATCTACTATCATCATAACTTTCAATATGAGAACATCAAATCTACATAATATCATATTCCAATTATTAATATTTGCCAAACTAATTTACTCTTGAGTGATAAAATACATAGGTGATTTGTGGAATCACAGTAACATTCTGCATGGCTCTAAATTTAAACTGCGACCTGTTGGCGGCAAGAGACTTTTGATCTTGAAATAGTAGAGAACAACTAAAAAGATAATTTTTATGCTTATCTACACCAAAAAACCCAAGTATGAAAACTAGGCAAATAAATATATTGGATTATTTTTTAAATAGATACAACCAAGTCTTCCTTCAAAAGTTTAAGTGAGAGCAGCGAATGTTGTCGGTAGAGTAAAGGCAGCAATATAATTTTGGAATTTTGGAAGCCTCTCCCACATTTCCCACATACTGTCTGTTATTCTGATCACATCTCTTACCGTCACAGGTAAACTTTAAGAGGGAGATGGAGTCAAATTTAAAACTATAGATACTCTTTAAGGAAATGATTAAATATTTTTGTTCTTTGAAGGATCTACAGAGCATTGAGGAAATATAATCTGTAAATAGGTTTTGGGATGTCTTTAAAACATCATAGTGCAACCCTCAATAATTATCCTTCACAAAGCTGTCATAAACATATCGACATATAATATAGAATTTTAACCTGATACATTTCAATGCTGGAGAGGAGAGACGGGGTTGATACCGCACTGCTGCCGCAGTAATAGGCTGTTGATTTAATCAATTCCTTTCTATTTTACAGGTCTACGCGTTTCAAAGGTCAAAGTCTCCTTCATCAGGACAAAGAAATAATCAACAATGTATAGACATATATGACAGGATATCTATATATATGTGTCAAATACAGGAACCGCCTACAAACAAGGCAGGCTGGTAACCGATATGATGGAAAAAAAAGTATTAACTCATGTATGCAAAGAAAACATCAAATGCTTTGATATCAGAAAACATTATAATACTGTTTTAACAAAAACTGAAAGACTGTATAGGAAAAAAAGAAAGCGTTGGAAATTTCTGGAAGAATTTTTTTTCTAACTTTCTTTTCTTCAGTTTTTTCTTCCAGAAATTTCCAGCAGTTTGTTTTTAACACATGTGTATATATAGATGTCCTGTCATATATGTCTAGACAGTATTGATTTTTCCCATCTCCTGATGAAGGAGGCTTTGACCTCTGAAAAGCGTAGACCTGTAAAATAAAGAAGAATTGATTAAATCAACAGTCCATTACTTCGGCAGCAGAGCGGCATCAACCCCGTTTCTCCTCTCCAGCATTGGAGTTTAACCCACATGGGGCTGCGGCAGCCACCGTTATCTCAGGCTTGCATAGGGGTTGTGACTTACACAACCTCTTTAGGTGAGTGTCATTTTATGTACATCTCCCTTTAATATCTGGTAAGACCCTATTTGCGCGTTTTTCCTCAGCTTTTATTTAATTTGATACTTTTATTAATGCAATTTAAATCAATCATATTGAAACAAATCTGCAGAAAAAAATACAATTAATAAAGCTTCCATAATATAAATAAAAAAAGGCATTGCAATTACCTGTGACTGTTAATTCGGTCGTCCTTCTTACTAAAAAACTTCCATACTTCAGTTCACAGGTATAATTCCCTATGTCGTCTTCTCTTACTTCCCTGATAACTAGAGTGTCCCTTTTCAATATTATACTGGGCCTCCAGGTCTTTGCTTTGCATTCCTGATGAAATATAAAATTGTGCATTTATAGAATTTTGTCTGCATTGACATCATTTTCAGCACTTATTAGAGCTTGGTACATTTCAAGAGAAGTCACTCACTAAATATATCACATAAATTCAGCAGCACAATTTGAAGGTAATTTAGAAATTTTCATTTTTTCATTTGCTGAATAATATATAAATTAATACATTCAACAATTCAAAGTAAAATTTTGTTAAGGTAGACACTGCTAAATAATTGTAATTCTTCAATATACAATGGAAATTGGAAGATACCAGCAAAAAGAGAACATCTTATATGCTTTGCTTCATCTTGTTTAAAAAAAAAACAAGAAAAGATTAGATTAAGTGAAAAATGTAATTAATTACATTTTACAATTTCCAGAATTGGAAATACATTCCAGGAACCTGTAGGCACCAGTTGTAGAGAGACTAAAGGTGCGTTTATAAGAGCTGAAAATAGATGAGAAAGTTTTTGTAAAAACACTCATTCCCAATTGGCCTATGTAATGATGCCGGTGGTCACCGTACACAAACGCAAAATACTCAGCCAGGTGAGTGAATAGTGCATACCAGCATACAAATAATTATTATAGGCAGCATAAGACCCCATATAAGTGGTGTATGTGCTGCCAATACCATGATGTGCATGGGGCAAAACCATTGAACTGATGATCATGTTGTTTCCATATGTACTCATCAGACTATGCAAACAAGTCAGTAAATGTCAACCATCAACTTGTATACTTGACTCCCTGATGAAGCAAGAAATCACATCCCTGGGAAACATGCGTTGGAGTCTTGTGTTGGGGGAGACTTTCCTCTTCACCATTCCCGCCCTGCCTGCACCCTTTTCCTGGCACTTTTCTCATTATATCGGTATGCGATGAGCATTTATATGTATGGCTCCAATTTATGTGTAGCTATCTGTTCTATTTAAGCATAGTGACACATTATTCATTTGCATCAATATGGCCCATTGTGATGATCTAATTCATTTACAGTACATTGGTAAAAGATTTTAGGTATAATACTGATAACTTTCATTATTGCTCCTAATCGGTGTTTCCCTGTTCAATAGATTCATCAAGAAAACTAGCCCATTTCCCATTGCTATACTGGTTAATTTGTATCCATTCAGACGTACTGATATCAATTTTTATCTTATGAATTTGTACTATTAACAAATACATATTCAGAAGATGTATTGATATTACTTTTTTGATCTATGATATTGTATTTTCAACAAAATGCATCCTTTACATTTATTTTACATCATGCATAGCAGGCCTGTCTTTGCCTTTTAACATCGTCTCCTCGATTTGTGCCCATTTATGTATACTGGTCTGTTTTGACCTTTTTCATTACCTGTGTGTTTAGTATTTACTATCAATAAATAACCATTTGAAGCATTACTACCTATCTCTTCTTTTGTTTTGATTTTCAACTTGTATACTAGTCTATCATTGCTCATTAAAGTTGTTTACTGTAAGATGCCAACCATTTAAAATGTTAGACCATGAAAATCATTTGTCACCTATCAACGAGGTAAATAAAAATATTTGATCACTTTGGACCTCCATAAGTCTTGAAACTAGATACCTTCGTTACACATTTGAATATAGCATTGATCTACATGAGGTATATGCAAATCCATGAAAATTTGGGTTCCCCAGGTCCGGCCAGGCTTTAGTTGAAAGCTCAGTTCAAGACTAGAGATGAGCGAACCGGCCGTGGTTCGGCTCGGGTTCGGTTCGCCGAACGGAGGTCTCGTTCGAGTTCATTTCAGCGAACCGGTTCGGTGAACCGCTCGAACCGCATAGGAAACAATGGGAGGCAATCACAAACACATAAAAATACCTAGAAAACACCCTCAAAGGTGTCCAAAAGGTGACAAATAACTCACAACACAACACAAACACATAGGAAAGTGACAAGAACAAATTCTCATGTGAAAACAAAACAGCGTTACAAGGAAAAGAGGATGAGACGCAGATATAGGCATGGCATGCCCTTCTAAAATCATGTAAAACACCGCAAGGTTACTCCAAGCAGAGTCTCCCTTTTTTCCAAAAAATTGGGCCACACACACACACCCACCCCTTCAGTGGCAGCACTTGTGCCCCATTTGTACACTTCACAGTTAGATTTGCATCAAGCACTGTGAGGTAGCGTGGTCGGCTGCGCAGCAGAAGACACGGGATCCAGGCATTAAGGTTCACAGCACACGGTTTAATGTCCAAAACAAAAGTCCATAACACAATACATGTGCCTCTCCAGCAGAAAAACTCAGGGAGTTGTGTTCACTCCCTCACACCCGGCACACCTGCCCTTGTTCCTGATTCTATTTAACCCTTCCCTCAGCCTGTAGGGAAACAGCATTAACCCTATAGTGGATTCACTTCCTATCATGGAGTGAGCACAACCGGGGAGAGACATACCGGCCGTCATAGATAACCCCGGTCACAGTCTCACATACCCCCCCCTCAGTTCAAGCGTGCGGGGTTGAACTCCAGCCATCAAACACGGGCCGCGGGACAAGGCATCGGCGTTGCCCTGCAACCTACCGGCCCGGTGTTCAACCGTAAACCGGAAGTTCTGCAGAGAAAGGAACCACCGGGTAACCCGTGCATTCCGTTCCTTGGCGGACCTCATCCAGACCAGTGGAGAGTGATCCGTCACCAAGCGAAACTGCCGTCCCAGCAGGTAATAGCGTAGGGACTCCAAGGTCCACTTGATCGCCAGGCACTCCTTCTCCACTACGCTATAATTCCGCTCGGGAGGGGTGAGCTTCCTACTCAAGAAGGTGACGGGGTGTTCCTCCCCCTGAACCACCTGAGACAGCACTGCCCCCAGGCCGACCTCCGAGGCGTCAGTCTGTACAATGAACTCCTTCCGGAAATCAGGGTTGACCAGAACGGGCTGTCCGCACAGGACCTCCTTCAGGGCCCGGAAGGAGTCCTCGGCCTGCGGAGTCCAGCGCACCATGACGGACTTCTTGCCTTTGAGAAGGTCCGTCAAGGGGGCTGATAGTCCCGCAAAATCCTTTACAAACCTCCTGTAGTACCCCACGATACCCAGGAAGGCCCTAACCTGCTTCGTGGTCAGGAGTCTAGGCCACTTCTGGATCGCCTCAACCTTGTTAATTTGGGGCTTAATCACTCCTTGGCCTATCACGTAGCCCAAGTAGCGGGCTTCCGTGAGTCCCAACGCACATTTCTTGGGATTGGCTGTCAATCCGGCTGTTCGAAGCGCGTCCACCACCGCTTGTACCTGTTCCAAGTGGGTCTGCCAATCGGAGCTGTAAATAATGATGTCATCAAGGTACGCCGATGCATATGCCTGGTGGGGTTCCAGCACTAAGTCCATCAACCTCTGGAACGTGGCCGGAGCGCCATGTAACCCAAAAGGCAAGACAACATAGTGGAAGAGACCCTCCGGCGTAACAAAAGCGGTTTTCTCCTTGGCGGACTCTGTTAGTGGCACCTGCCAGTACCCCTTGGTCAGGTCGAGCGTGGTGAAGTATCGCGCCTGTCCCAGCCTATCAATCAGCTCATCCACCCGGGGCATGGGGTAGAGATCGAACTTGGATATTTCGTTCAATCTCCTAAAGTCATTGCAGAACCTTAAGGAGCCATCGGGTTTTGGTATTAGGACAATCGGACTAGCCCATTCACTCCGGGATTTTTCGATGACCCCCAGGCGTAACATTGTCTTTACTTCCTCCGATATGGCTTGTCGTCGAGCCTCCGGTACCCGGTATGACTTCAGGCGTACCTTCAGGTGGGGCTCGGTGACAATATCATGTCGTATCAGACTGGTCCTACCGGGCAGCTCGGAGAAGACATCGTGGTTCTGCTGAACCAACCGTCTGGCCTCTCGCCTCTGAGTCTTGGTGAGGGCTTCTCCAATCCTTACTTCCGGTTCGTCCTCTCCGGAGGTCGCTGGAGCCGGATGTGAACGACCCGAAGAGGAGGGAGGTGGGGAAAAAAAAGCCATCAGGCTTTCCCGTTCCTGCCAAGGTTTTAAAAGGTTGACATGGTATATTTGTTCAGGTTTCCGCCTACCGGGCTGCAATACTTTATAGTTAACCACCCCGACTCTTTCCTTTATCTCGTAGGGGCCTTGCCACTGAGCCAGGAATTTACTCTCCGCCGTGGGGATTAATACCAACACCCGATCCCCGGGTTTAAAGGTCCGCACGGTGGCTTGTCTATTGTAGCGGCCGCTTTGCGCGGCCTGAGCCTCCTGTAAATGCTCCTTCACAATTGGCATGACCGCGCTTATGCGGTTCTGCATACCTAAAATGTGTTCGATCACACTTTTATGGGGGGTGGGCTCTTGTTCCCATGTTTCTTTTGCCAGGTCCAACAATCCCCGGGGATGTCGCCCGTATAACAATTCAAAAGGCGAAAACCCCGTGGATGCCTGTGGCACCTCTCGTATGGCAAACATCAAATAGGGAAGCATCATATCCCAGTCTTTCCCGTCTTTTGAAATCACCCTTCTAAGCATGGTTTTCAAGGTTTTATTGAAACGCTCGACTAAACCGTCCGTTTGAGGATGATACACAGACGTACGCAACTGCTTGATCTGGAGTAGCCGACATAGCTCTTTGGTCACTTTAGACATGAATGGGGTCCCCTGATCCGTAAGGATCTCCTTGGGCAACCCCACCCGGCAGAACACAGCAAACAACTCCCGAGCTATAAGCTTTGCTGCAGTATGTCTGAGAGGTATCGCCTCGGGATACCGGGTGGCATAGTCAACGATCACTAGGATGTGTTGGTGCCCTCGAGCGGACTTTACGAGGGGCCCCACCAGATCCATCCCTATCCGTTCAAACGGGACTTCTATAATGGGTAACGGTACCAACGGACTGCGAAAATGGGTCAGGGGTGCGGTAAGCTGACACTCCGGGCAGGTTTCGCAGAACCGTTTTACCTCCCCAAAGACCCCGGGCCAATAGAACCTTTGCAATATTCGCTCCTGCGTTTTCTTGACCCCTAGGTGGCCACTCATCAGGTGTTTATGAGCCAAGTCGAGGACCCGCCGGCGATGCGGCTGGGGCACCACCAACTGTTCTACCCCCACGCCCCGTATTTCATCTACCCGGTAGAGTAAATCCTGCTTAAGAGCGAAATGGGGGTACCTTACCTGGGCACCGGGCAGCTGTGCCACCCCGTCAACTACTGTCACCCGATTCCGGGCATGTATCAACGTAGGGTCCTGGAGTTGGGCTGTCCCAAACGTATCCGGGGACGCCTCCAACTCCGGGATGGGCTCGACCGTCTCAGCCTCTCCTGCCAATACCTCTAGGGGCGACCTATCGGGTTCACACTCTGTCCCTAACATGGTGACCCCTACGGCAGGTGTCCCGGATTCAGGATTGTAGGGCTCAGGTCCCGGATCAACCGATATCTGAGGGGACTTAGGGGGTCCCCTCCACAAAGTCCAAAAATAGGGCAGATCCCTTCCTAGGATCACGTCATAAGGAAGAGTGGTAAGAAGTCCCACCTCATGTTGCACCTGCCCGCAAGGTGCTGTGATGGTGACAATCCCCGTGGGATAGTCGCGGCGGTCCCCATGTATGCAAACCACCCCCACGGTGCGTCCTGTGGTCTTTACTTTAGCCCTCAAGGTGGATCGCACAAGGGTCACTAAGCTTCCGGAATCCAACAATCCTGTAACCGGACATCCATTCACCTGTATTTGGCACAAGTGGGGCTCCGTCTCTGGGGAGACCCGGTCAGCGGTACACACCACCTGAGCATACATTGAACCCCGCCGGGTAACCCCACAATCCATGGGCTCCGTGGTGAGTGGACACTGGGCTTCCATATGTCCCACCCGCTGGCACCGCCAACATCTAATGGGGACGGAAACCCCCTTGACGGGTTGTCGTTTAGGGTACAGAACCTTCCGGACCTCAGGAATGGTGGCCACGGCCTCAGACGGGACGGTAGGGGACTCCTGCACCGTTGTCAGCGGTGGGTCCTTGGCCCTAGGCCTGGAGGGGCCGGACCGACGGGCGGTGCGCAAAGTCTCAGTGTCCCGTATCAAGTCCTGTGTAGCCACATGCCGCTCTACCAGAGACACTAATTGGTCCAGGGTACTCGGGTCACCCTGTCCGACCCACCGTTGAACGGTGACGGGTAAAGTGCGCACAAAACGATCCACTACTACCCTTTCCACCATTTGCGCCGGGCTCAGAGTGTCAGGCTGCAACCACTTTTTTACAAGATGCAACAAGTCATAGGCCTGGGAGCGTACGGGTTTGGCTTCCTCATAGAACCACTGATTTACCCGCTGAGCCCGTACATAGGTATTCACCCCCAACCGAGCCAGTATTTCGGCTTTCAGGGTCACATAGTCAATGGCGTCCTCGGTACAGAGGTCCAGGTACGCTTTTTGGGGTTCCCCCGTCAGATAGGGCGACAATACCTCAGCCCACTGCGGGGTCGGCAGCTTTTCCCGCTCGGCCACCCGCTCAAACACCGCCAGGAACGCTTCCACATCATCACCCGGGGTCATCTTTTGCAACGCTTGTCTCACCGCTTTCCAGACGCTGCCGTCGTCATCCGGTCCCGGGGTTGTTGCTGCCGGTCTGGCACGGATCGACTTGGCCAGGAGAACCATCTGTTCTTGGTGCCTTTTTTCCTGCAATTGCAAGGCTTGCTGCTGACGTGCATTGGCTTGATCCATCTGTTCTTGGAATTTTTTTTCCTGCATTTGCAAGGATTGGAGCAGGTGTGCATTGGTTTGTTGCTGCTGTGCATTAGCCTGAGCCAAATGCTTTAGTATGTCCTCCATGGCGTCGCCGGGTTTGGGCTGTAGTATAGCCGCTCGAATCCAGGACATGTGCTACTGGGTCACCAGGAATGGATGCTACACCTCACCGGCTGTCATGCCCGCCGATTCTCCACCATATGTGAGGTAGCGTGGTCGGCTGCGCAGCAGAAGACACGGGATCCAGGCATTAAGGTTCACAGCACACGGTTTAATGTCCAAAACAAAAGTCCATAACACAATACATGTGCCTCTCCAGCAGAAAAACTCAGGGAGTTGTGTTCACTCCCTCACACCCGGCACACCTGCCCTTGTTCCTGATTCTATTTAACCCTTCCCTCAGCCTGTAGGGAAACAGCATTAACCCTATAGTGGATTCACTTCCTATCATGGAGTGAGCACAACCGGGGAGAGACATACCGGCCGTCATAGATAACCCCGGTCACAGTCTCACAGCACATTCAAAAATACGCCATACTTAACCGTCCCCAGGATGACACCGGGGTAGGTAGCTAAGTCTTTCCTGATCCCAGCTCTGTTCATCTTGGATCATTTTTAAAAACAATGTAAGCAAGGGTTACTCCAAGCGGAGTCTCCCTTTTTTCCAAAAATTGGGCCACACACACACCCACCCCTTCAGTGGCAGCACTTGTGCCCCAGTTGCAAACTTCACAGGTAGATTTGCATCAAGCACATTCAAAAATACGCCATCCTTAACCGTCCCCAGGATGACACCGGGATAGGTAGCTAAGTCTTTCCTGATCCCAGCTCTGTTCATCTTGGATCATTTTTAAAAACAATTTAATCAAGGGTTACTCCAAGCGGAGTCTCCCTTTTTTCCAAAATTTGGGCCACACACACACCCACCCCTTCAGTGGCAGCACTTGTGCCCCAGTTGTGCACTTCACAGCTTGATTTGCATCAAGCACAATCAAAAATACGCCATACTTAACCGTCCCCAGGATGACACCGGGGTAGGTAGCTAAGTCTTTCCTGACCCCAGCTCTGTTCATCTTGGATCATTTTTAAAAACAATGTAAGCAAGGGTTACTCCAAGCAGAGTCTCCCTTTTTTTCCAAATATTGGGCAAAACACACCCACCCCTTCAGTGGCAGCACTTGTGCCCCAGTTGTACACTTCACAGGTAGATTTGTATCAAGCACATTCAAAAATATGCCATACTTAACCGTCTCCAGGATGACACCGGGATAGGTAGCTAAGTCTTTCCTGATCCCAGCTCTGTTCCTCTTGGATTATTTTTAAAAACAATGTAAGCAATGGTTACTCCAAGCGGAGTCTCCCTTTTTTCCAAAAATTGGGCCACACACTCCCACCCCTTCAGTGGCAGCACATGTGCCCCAGTTGTACACTTCACAGGTAGATTTGCATCAAGCACATTCAAAAATACGCCATACTTAACCGTCCCCAGGATGACCCAGGGGTAGGTAGCAAAGTATTTGCTGAACCATGACTTGTTCATCTTGGCTCCTTTTAAAAAACACAGCAAGCAAGGGTTACTGCAAGCAGAGTCTCCCTTTTTTCCAAAAATTGGGCCACACACACCCACCCCTTCAGTGGCAGCACTTGTATCCCAGTTGTACACTTCACAGGTAGATTTGCATCAAGCACATTCAAAAATACGCCATACTTAACCGTCCCCAGGATGACCCCGAGGTAGGTAGCAAAGTATTTGCTGAACCATGACTTGTTCATCTTGGCTCCTTTTAAAAAACACATCAAGCAAGGGTTACTGCAAGCGGAGTCTCCCTTTTTTCCAAAAATTGGGCCACACACACACCCACCTGTGATGACATGGACTCTCATGGGTTAAAGTTTCTTAAAATTCAGCCAGACAGGATGATAGATTGTTTATAGACGGGGGATAAGTCCGCCATTGTTTTTTCAAGACTCTTGTTCACTCATGTAAATGTGTTGGCCACTGAAAGCCAGACGTATTGTTTCTCCAGACTCTTCCAGTAATTATTGTATTGTAGTTGTGTATTGCTAATGTGATTACCTTAGTAGCCATTGTCTAGTCGGTGACTTCCAGACTACATGTATACCCTCAGTCTTTCTGTAGACATCATTTGGATGAATATTGTCCATGCAGCTTGAGATTCTTCCAATGGGAGAGGCGATCTTGTCCAACCAATCGATGAGGACGCAGTATATCCAAGTGGAAGGCTGTGGCTATAAAAGGGATTTCTTTAAGCCACCAGTGGTTGTTGATGGATGCTGATGGATCCAGTCTAAGCTCTTAGGAGCTGACTAGAGGATCAGGATATCTTATTGCTTCATCTAGGGACTCCGGTTCCGGTTGGATACGATATCCAAAGCCTAGGGATTTCGACTCCGGCTGCCAGGATTGTATCATCGTACCAGGAGTACCTAAGGAGGACACTCAGGTTGGGACAGTTCAGTCACCTGTTACAGACTTTGCAGACCTCAGCCAGCTTCCTAAATCTGGCGTTATTCCAGTCATGGTGGGTGCCCGCCGAAAGCGGGGTGCTGCTGGATTGGAGTAAGTGGCCCTGGGAAGCTCTGAGGCAAGGACATTCTAAATCCCTGGTGAGCCAGCAGAAAGGTGAGACTCTGTTGCCTGTTACATTTGTGTTTTGCTGGTTATGTGTTATGTGCCGTTAATTGTTTGGGGATCCAATAAAGTCTAATTATTGTGGTTCCCTCACCCTGTGTTGTCTTAGTAGTGTTAAGCCCACGGATAAGGAGGCCGGCGTTCAGTTGGGATGAGCCCTGAGCCACGCTGTCTTTCTAAAGGTGGCGAGTTTTAGTGGACGAGAGCACCCACTGAGCCCCGTGTCTCCACACCACCCCTTCAGTGGCAGCATTTGTGCCCCAGTTGTACACTTCACAAGTAGATTTGCGTCAAGAATATTGCAAATCCACAAGCATTTACTCTTCCCAGGATGACACAGGGGTAGTAAATTCCTTCTGGATCCATTAGTCTGTCCACATTGTCACTGGACAGACGCATGTGCTTATCTGTCAGCACACACCCAGCAGCACTGAAGACACGTTCAGAGACAACGCTGGCAGCTGGACACGACAAAATCTCCAAGGCGTAAGTGGAGAGCTCTGGCCATTTTTCAAGATTTGAACAAGGCTCATTTTGCAAAGTCATGGCATCGATGTTCATTTTGAGATACTCCCGTATCATCCTCTCCAGCCGTTGACTATGTGTCAGACTTGTTGTCTCTGGTGGCCTTGCAAAGGATGATCTAAAAAAATTATGAAAATATTCAATAAAATTGCTGGTACCAGCACCAGATACGGTGCTGTTGGTACGGGTAGACTGTTGAAGATGACGAGACCGTCCCATGTTTGTCAAGTTACAACTGGGAGATTCACTCCCTGCACCATGGTTGTATGGTAGAAAAGCCGAGCTAAGATCGAGTAACAGCTTTTGCTGATACTACTGCATATGTGCTTCCCTTTCTATGGCTGGAATTATGTCACAAAATTTAGATTTGTACCGGGGATCTAATAGTGTGGCAAGCCAGTAGTCATCATCACTTCTAATTTTGACAATACGAGGGTCATGTTGGAGGTAGTGCAGCAAGAAGGCGCTCATGTGTCTGGGCCACCCATGCGGACCAAGTCCACGCTGTGTTTGTGGCATAGAGGTGCTAACCGTTCTTTCTTCCTCTGACATCTCCCCCCAACCTCTTTCAACTGAAATTTGACCAAGGTCTCCCTCATCCGCTGAGTCTTCCATGTCCATGGACAGTTTGTCCTCCATTTCTTCATGTTCTCCTACACCTTCCTCAACATTTTGCCTGCTACCATGCGCCCTTGTTGATCCCTGTCCCCCATGGTCCCATGCCTGCCGCGTTGATGATGATGAACGTCTGGACCTTGGTGATGTTGTTGTCTCTTGCGCATATGAATCCTCCTGTAGTTCCTCCCCTTCCTGTTGTCCCACCCCCTGACTCCGAATAGTGTTTAGCGTGTGCTCCAGCATGTAAATGACTGGAATTGTTATGCTGATAATGGCATTGTCAGTGCTAAACATATTCGTCGCCATGTCGAAACTGTGAAGAAGGGTGCATAGGTCCTTGATCTGAGACCACTCTATCAGGGTGACCTGCCCCACCTCTGCATCTCGTTGGTCCAGGCTATACGTCATGACGTATTGCACCAGGGCTCGACGGTGCTGCCACAGTCGCTGTAACATGTGGAGAGTTGAATTCCAGCGTGTCGGCACATCACATTTCAGGCGATGAACCGGCAGGCTGAAAGACTTCTGGAGTGATGCAAGTCGCTCAGCAGCGGCGATCGGTTGAACGGCAGAAGTGAGCAGACAGTTTTCGTGCCCTGTTCAGAAGGCCATCTAGGCCGGGATAGTGTGTTAAAAATTGCTGGACAACAAGGCTCAACACGTGAGCCATACCAGGCACGTGTGTCACCTTGCCCAGGCAAAGGTCTGCACCCAGGTTTGCAGCATTGTCGCACACGGCCTTACCAGGCTGCAGGTTGAGTGTAGACAACCATTTACCAAACTCAGTCTCCAGAGCTGCCCACAACTCAGCCGCTGTGTGACTCTTATTTCCAAGACATTTCAAGCTAAAGACCGCCTGATGCCATTGCGCTCTGCTGCCAGCATAGTAATGAGGGGTGTGTGATTCCTTCTGCGCAGTTAGAACGCTGGTGGCCTGACCAGGCAGGCTTGGGGTGGAGGTGGAGGACCCAGACGAGGTGGAGGAGGCAGAAGCAGTGGCGGAACTTGGACAGACAGAGGATTGGCACACAAGTCGTGGGGACGGCAAGACTTGTGCAGCAGACCCTTCACCATCTATCACCATAGTTACCCAGTGCCCAGTCAGCGACATGTAACGTCCCTGTCCATGCTTACTGGTCCAAGTATTGGTGGTGAAATGCACCCGTTCACACACAGAGTTTCTCAAGGAAGCGGTGATGTTGTGTGCGACATGCTGGTGTAGTGCAGGCACACCTTTCTTAGAGAAGTAGTGGCGACTGGGCATCTGGTACTGGGGCACAGCGACAGACATAAGGCCTCTAAAATCCTGTGTGTCCACCAGGCGGAAAGGCAGCATTTCGGTAGCCAAGATCTTACAGAGGGATAAAGTCAACCTCTTAGCTTTGTCATGGGTCGCAGGAAATGGCCTTTTATTTATCCACATCTGAGGGACAGAGATCTGGCTGCTGTGTGTAGACGGTGGTGAGTAGGGTGTCCCTGAAAAAATGCAGATTTGTGAGGAAAGTGCAGGCGTAGACATGATGTTGCCTTCATCCAACGTTGATGCTATCGATGTCTGAGAGAGCTGTACACACGCAGTTGTTTCCCTTTCCAAACCAAATGACGACCTTCCAAGCAAACTGCCTCTTGCGGTTACAGTGGTGGAAGTTGTGCGTGGAAAACTAGGTGTGACAGCTGTCCCCACAGTCCTAGAAGATGAAGAGCGCGTGGATGCACTTGAAGGGGCAGGCGGTGGATGGTTCGCTCTGCTAGGCCGCATTGCAGCACGGTGAGTTTTCCACTAGGACATATGATATTTATTCATGTGACGATTCATAGAAGAAGTTGTCAAACTCCTGAGGTTTTGCCCTCTACTAACAGAATCATGACAAATAATACATATCACATGATTTGGGCGATCTTTTTCTATGTCAAAAAAGGTCCAGGCTAGGCAAGGCTTAGAGGGCATGCGACCTGCTGAGCCCCCCCGACTAGTGGTCAGAGGCAGAGTGGTGGCTGAGGGTGTAGTTGTAGATGTGCTACCAGTACTACACCTCTGTCCAGAAAGGCGCAAGGTAACGTCATCGTCAGTAGCATCCTCATCCACCGCCTCTGTTGACCTCCTCGAGTGCCTGACTGTGGGTTTACAGTAGGTGGGATCTAGAACTTCCTCATCAGGCATTGTGTTTGTACTCCCCTCACCCTCAGACCGAGCCTCTTCCTGAACTGAAGTTGTCATCCCAATCTGGTATCTGCATCTCATCATCATCAGTATGTTCCTCATTGTCTATAACAGCAGGTGTTTCAGTTTGTGAATAAGGGTCAACATTATGCTCAGAAACTTGGTCCTCACGGCCTGAGTCAGAGTCACAAAGGTTCTGGGCATCACTGCAGACCATTTCCTGGTCTGTACTCACTGTAGCTTGGGAGCAGACTTCTGATTCCCAGGCTATAGTGTGACTGAACAGCTCTGCAGACTCAGCCATCTCAGTTCCACCATACTGTGCAGGGCGGATGGAGACTTCAGAGCTGGGAGAAAGCAAGTGTGATTGGGATGACAACTCAGAGGACTGGTGTTTTTTGGATGCGGTAGTTGAGGTGGTGGAGAGGGCACTTGTTGGACCACTTGAGATCCATTCAAGCATTTTCTTTTTTTGGCCATCATCTACCTTTGTACCAG
Source organism: Anomaloglossus baeobatrachus (assembly GCF_048569485.1). Classification (NCBI taxonomy): domain Eukaryota; kingdom Metazoa; phylum Chordata; class Amphibia; order Anura; family Aromobatidae; genus Anomaloglossus; species Anomaloglossus baeobatrachus. The sequence continues at coordinate 156,720,377 of NC_134354.1, read as the reverse complement.
TTGTTCGTGTCCGTAAAAAAGGGAGCACATCGGATTGTCCACGGTAAGTAGTAGACATCTTACTTTTACTGGAAGATGGTCTATCTTCAGCAGATGTTAATGGAGCTTTGCCACCTTCCCCACGGACAAACCCTTTTTTTTCTTTTCCAACACGCCTGTTGCCCTTTCCACCAGCATCTGTCCTTTTGCCACTCATTTTGATTGCAACAAGATTGTGCACTTAAAATGTGGTAGTAAAAATTGAGAGGTGGTGTAGATTGCAGCGGTGGTCTATCTTTATTAACAGCAGAATAAACAACAATAACTATCCCTGACAATGCAACTACAGCCCTTAAACTGGCAGCCTAGTTTGCTATTAAAATGGCTTAGTAACAATGAGTTTGAGTGTGCAATGCAGTGGTGCCGCAAATAGCTTTGCACCAGTGGGACACTAATGGAAGTCCAACAGCCACTTTTAGGATGCCACTAAGTTTACTCAGTGTTTGCTAGTATAATGGCTTAGTAACAATAAGTTTGAGTGTGCAATGCAGTGTTGCCACAAATAGCTTTGCACCAGTGGGACACTAATGGAAGTCCAACAGCCACTTTTAGGATGCCACTAAGTTTACTCACTTTTTGCTAGTATAATGGCTTAGTAACAATGAGTTTGAGTGTGCAATGCAGTGTTGCCGCAAATAGCTTTGCACCAGTGGGACAATAATGGAAGTCCAACAGCCACTTTTAGGATGCCACTAAGTTTCCTCACTGTTTGCTAGTATAATGGATTAGTAAAAATGAGTTTGAGTGTGCAATGCAGTAATGTTGCAAATAGATTTGCACTAGTGGGACACTAATGGAAGTCCAACAGCCACTTTTAGGATGCCACTAAGTTTACTCAGTGTTTGCTAGTATAATGGCTTAGTATAAATGAGTTTGAGTATGCAATGCAGTGGTGCGGCAAATAGCTTGGCACCAGTGGGGCACAAATGGAGTACAACAGCCACTTTTAGAATGCCACTAAGTTTCCTCAGTGTTTGCTAGTATAATGGCTTAGTAACAATGAGCTTGAGTGTGCAAAGGGCTGGAGGGTACAGTGGCAGGGTTGTAGGTCTGTGTAGAGGAAAGGAAGCCTCACTTTATATCCCTCCTAATGGTGAAATGCAGCTAGGAAGTCCCTGACCTTAGCTACACAGACGCTCTTTCCACGAACCTGACTGTCACCTATGGCTCTGAGCCTGCTGTTATTAGCCCTTACAAGGGCTAAAAGAAACTTCTATCCCTATTCTGTATAGCGCTGTGTGTAGAGCGTACACAGCAGTATCGGAGACAGGAGCTACGCCAGCGGGGACTGACACCCAGACGCAGAAGGCAGATAATGGCATCCTGACGGGCAGATACCCGTTTTTATAATGCAGGGACATGTGACATGAACATCCTACCACACATGCCGTTGCTTCTCTGGCTAAAAGTCCACTTAGCTGTGTGTGTGTCTTGGATTGGCTAACATGCTGGCCCGCCCCAGTACACGCGCGCGCTTAGGGAAGGAAGACAAGGAAAAAAAAAAAAATGTCGATCGCCATTATCCCAGCAGCAGTGATCTGAATGCTCTATTCCCGCACACTATACGCTGAAATTTCATAATAATGTGAGTCACAGAGTGACTTACACTATTACAGCGGAAAGCCAGCTAGTAATTAGCTTGGCTTTTTGCTGCTAGAACCGTTCTCGAACGTAACTAGAACTATCGAGCTTTAGCAAAAAGCTCGAGTTCTAGTTCGATCTAGAACAGCCCCCAAAATCACTACCGCTATTCTCCGCGAACTGGAGAACCACAAACCACGAACCGCGCTCAACTCTATTCAAGACCCAGATTTAATCTTAACTTGACCCTCTGCTCCAAACCAATGTCAATGGGACCCAAACTTTAGTGCTGTAAAATGGTCATGATAAGGGCTAAGGGGCTAGAAAATTAAGCCAAATGGGGGTAAGAACAGGACAAGTGCCTTGCAAAAAAATGTGGATAGTGAATGAATAAAAAAAAACAATTTATAACCAGTGCAGGTAAAGCAGAAGGCTGGGGGCTGCAGCCCTCAGATGTTTGCTTTACCATAGCTGATTATCAGAAATAGAGGGTATCCCACACCGTTTTTTAAAATTATAGAGGTCCCTGTATTTTTCTAAACATCCCAGGTAAAGCAAACAGCTGGGGATTGGTATTATCAGGCTGGGAATGCCCATGGTTATTTGACTTTTCACAGGATAAAATTAGCAGCCTGCAGTCACCCCAGAAGCGGTGCATCCATTAGCTTGCCAATTGCGGTGCCAATCAGGGTAATGCTTTTTAGGTTTATGTGAGCTGTAAATTGACAGATGGCATGAACCAAAGAAGTTAGTAATAAAGAGGCGTCTTTTAGACACCCCCATTACTAACCTAATAAGTGTGCAGTTAAAAGACATAGACACAGGAAAATAAACTCTCCCATAGTCTCTCATTCACCACTTTATTAATTTAAAAACAATCCTTGACCATAGGATATACCAATGGTGAATAAAGACTCCCCACACTCCCTTGTTTATCAATTTACTAATTAAAAAGAAATCCTCAATGTTCTGACGTAATCCAAAGGTGTAATGTCCCATGACACCCAGCTATTAGACTGAGATACAGCTCTATACATTTTTCATGGTTCCACCCCTTTTAAGCCACAGGTAACTTCAAATTTTAAGACAGAATGCATTTTTTTTTACAGAATGACCCAAGTCTATTTTGGAATATAGCACAGCTACTGAACAAAACCAGATTGTCCTGCTTTTCCTTTTGCACTGTGTGACTGTTTATTTAATGGCAACTGATGAAAACTTAAAGTTCCCATGAGTTCTATTAAGACTTTCCAAATGTCATCCTCTTACCTGTCATTTTTTCTTGCTGCGTCAATTTCTATGAATCACATGGGGGCAGTTGCATAGTAACAGTTTGATTTAGGCTCTGGTGATACATTATTTTTACATCAATCTTTAGGGATCTATGTATAACTGATACAGGGTCCATAAGTTCCTATCTTATGAATTGTTCTACAAAACCTGTCCTTAAGGAAGACAAGTAACTCCTGTTAAATTATCATGGTGAGCTATTACATTATCATTATGAAGGAGATCATAGTTCAGTCTCTCTGGTCTTTTTTTTTTAAGAAAATATACCACATAATTGATATAATGTCATAATATGTATCAATATGTTACCTTTACTTTTGCCAGGTATGCTTCGCCAAAGGATTATTAATAAACATGGATTGCGTTTGTATCTCATTTGTAACAAAGTTTTTGTTTCCTTTATTCCAAAAAAAGAGAGCTCCCTTGTAAATGGGTTGTTAAATAACGTCAACCTCTTTTAAAGAGGATCCCGAGAAGAAGCCATAGTAAGTAATAGATTTTGCCAATTATAGCAACATATGCTTATAATTACATGCTAGCCCTTCATATGAAAGGCTTACCATATTATGTATGGATACACAGGAGGGTCCAACAGGGCAGCTCCCTTTCCTTGTAGATTGAGAAAATGCCTCCAATGGTTAAGAGTTCTCCTCATGGGACAACCAATTTCAGAGTGTATAGTACTGTGTTTCCCTGAAAACGAGACCTACCCCAAAAGTAAGGCCTAGCAGGACTTTTCAGCAAGGCTTAAATATACGGCCCAACCCAAAACTAAGACCTAGTCATGGTTCAATAATGAAGTGTCCATGCAGCTAAAAAGGTTAAAGAATACTACAGGTCACTTCATTATAGACAGCAGACACCCCCAAAAGAAAGAAGACAGAAGAGAGAAGACCCCATGATCATACTCACCAGATGCCTAACTGGAGCAGTGGAACGCATCAAGGACCTGTGGCGGAGTGCACACCCACACACATCAAATCACATACACATGAGATCGCACATACACACAATCGCTCATTAGATTGCACACACACATTCCCGCATCAAGTGATTTTGATTGCTGCCGGGCGGCATAAGGACCTGTGATGCAGTGTAGTGGAGCTCCAGCACCTGCGGGTGGAATGCAAGGAGGACCCAGCATTGGAACACATCATAGAGACAAGAGAGGGGAGAGTCCCCTGCTGGCTAGAAGCAAATGATATAACCAGATGGGGTGAGTGTGTGCATGCGCGATTTTATGAGTGATCTTATGAGTGTGTGTCTGAGTTTGGGTGTGTATGCGATGTGATGTGTGAGTGTGTGTGCGTCTGATGTGTTAGTGTGTGTATGCAATCCGATGTGTGAATGTCAGCCAGTAGCAGGGGAGGACGGTATGCAGCATACCTGCTGGGAGCGCCCACCGGAAATCACCTGCGAGCCATGCAGATGCCTGGGATCTGGTAAGTAAGACGATCCCGGCAAGGGGTATCTGCATTTTTTTGGGAGGGTAAACTTACCCCCAACCATGTCTCCTCGACAATAAACCCTTCCCCGAAATTAAGACCTAGTGCTTTTTTGGGGGCAAAAAAAAAATATAAGACAGTGTCTTATTTTCAGGGAAACAGGGTAGTGTTTTGTGAAATTAAAAACAGCTAAACTCATATACTGTATGTGAATTACAAAAATAGATTATCTGCCGATTTTACTAGACGAAAACAAAAACTATTGAATCAAGAGCGAGCAAACCTTATGTACTTGAACCAAGTAAAGAGCGGGGTCTAGTGTTACCTCAAATGCAACTTACTATTATCTATAATCTGGCATATAAGACACTTTGTTACAAATCACATTTACTTGCTAAAGTCACGTAAGGTGGTCTTCTGCGCTATTTAAGGTTAAGGGACCAAGTTTCTGCTTTTTAATCTTGTCTCTGATATTTGAATCTGTTGTTATATGTTTGGCAATAAAATTAAAAAGAATGCATTTTGTTAAAACTTGTAGTTCTTAAAAATGCATCTGGTAAATTCAAAGTCAAAGAGATATTTCACATAAGTTTAAAGCATTGTAATTGTAATTTTTTGGTAACATGAAATGAGTGTCTGTGGTTTGTTCCATCCTTTTATAATACACTGCAGGGTCATTGCTATTCTTTCACAAACCAATGAACCAATTAATTTTAATCAAGATTCAATTGAATGTAGTATATTTTCCACACACTAAGACACTAAATAACGTAAATAACGCTACATTCTGATATTAATTATTCTCCGTAAGGCACACAGTTTTTAACTTGCCATAGAGAAAAGTTTAAAAATGTGTCCTGGATTTCCAACATGGATGATTTGTTTATGTCAAATGAGTCATTACTTTTACTCATGTAGAAACGATGATGTCAGAACTGTCTGTAATTACAACTTGCAACTAGCAATTCAGCATAATAAAATTAGCATCTTCTTTTTATAAATATTCTACATTTATTTTTGGTAAATTATCATTTCATACTTGACATCAGTGGCGTAGATGTTACGTACCTCTCCATACCCCAACTCTGATCTTATGTATTTCATTTACAAATAATCACAATTGTGCAAAAAATAAAGAAAAATAGGAATTTTTCAATTTTAACAATGGTCACTGGGATAATCCTAAACCTCAATACAATAGTAGCAATAAAATAAGACCTTATCTATTGTATGGAAGCATCTAATCGTCTAATAAGTGTGTGCAAAAATGATGGTGAAGAAAGGGGAGTAGGGTTAGCTATTACTATGAATAGTGTCTTTGGAGGATTCTCCTGTAATTGAAATCCTGTGTGTGATGTGAAAAAAATTGCTATTTTTTTAAATACATTTAGCATAAAAATCTGATTTAAACAATAGGCCATTTTCAGATTATACAACCTCTTTAAACTGGTATAGGGCTTTATGGCTTGCACAAATACGAATTCCTGTTCCGTTACACTATTTGCCTGTTTATATTTTTATATTGTTTATATTGTATTCTGTAATAATTGTATGTATTATATTGATCAGGAGTGATTGCCTTTTGTTTTCTGCCAATCTATGATTTCTTACCATGTGTGTTCCTCCGCTGGGTCAATGTGGGTATGCACCCACTGTGTCCCTCGCCTTGTTGTCTCCAGCTGTATGTATGGTGTCCGAGCATGCCTGGAAGCTATGGAGATGCGTCCTCACTCCTACGCATGAACGGAGAATCCTTGACAGAAGTAGCGGAGCAGGAATCAGGTGATGGCTGCGTGTGCAACACATGCAGCACAATAATTGACCCTAGCAGTGGTGCTCAGCTGCGTAAATTAACTTGCAGCCCATATATATCCATCTTGTTGTGAGCACTACATTCCCCCTAATGAAGCAAGTGATTGTTGAACTCTGAAACGTACGTTGGGGTCTCTCTCCTCAGGGGATCTTCTCCTCTGTGCCACTGGTCTGATTGCATTTTCTGACACTTTATTTACATGGGTATGAAATTTTGTGTGCAACTATGTACTTTCTTATATGACAGCATTGATCTATGCATAGCAATATGAGTAAAAGCTGTAGCTGTTGGTACTGTACATAGCACTTTAACTTAGATCTCAATTGGAGCAGTATTTTCATCTGTGTCAGTTTCATCAATTGAAAAAGTTTTATATTGATATTTATATTCTGGTTATTATACAATTGATGCAACAGGCTCTTTTCTTGACATCCTAAGGCCCTATTTCTGCCTTTCCGTCTATGTACACCTTTTCTGTTCCCTTCCAGTCTTATTTTCTGATTGATATTCACGTATTTATTATCTGTTTGTGTTACGATTATTAAAATATAAGTTTTTTGAGCAGTACAACTCTCTCTTCTCTGGTTTTTCTCATATTTTTTGAGTTGCCCTTATGTCGTGAGTGATCCTTTATTTTTTTAGGATCCTCTTGACATCCATGTTGTTTTTCTTTCATGAATTTCTTGTTATTATTTTTGATATCCTTGTCTGTGAATGTATCAAACTAGCAATCCTTATTGGATTTGACTCTAATTTGTTCCATTTCGATTTGTCACGTTCTGCCTTTTGGTTTGACCTCTGGACTTAACTTCTATTTTTCCCTTTATCATGCCATTTGGATTTATGATTTCTGTTTTATGTGTTTGTGCTAGTCCATGGCTTATTTTAACAACTCGTCAGTTATACAGGGTGGGCAAAGAGGGTTGAAGAAGGTTGAAGAGGGTTGCATTGACAATCCAAAACAATGGGCAGCACTTTGAACACATTTATAAGTGGTCATAAAATTGTAAATAACTAATGAATGTATAACTTTACGTTAAAACCAAGCACACCATTATTTTTCTTGCAAAATTCTCAATAGGTTTGATGTGTTACATGACCCTCTTCCCATTGGAAAAAATAAAGTTGGCTTTAAAATGGCCGACTTCAAAATGGCCACCATGGTCACCACCCATCTTGAAAAGATTCCTCTCCCATATACTAATTAGCCACAAACAGGAAGTTGATTTAACCAATTATTCCCATTTTATTTAGGTGTATCCATATAAATGGCCCTCTCTGTACTTTGCTGGAACATCCCACTGCCAATAAATGACTATTTTGAGGACTAGGACCTTAGGATCAAAAGGTCCTTCTGGAAGTCTCTGTTACTAAAATCCTGTTTTTGTGCATAAAGTAAATTATTTATTTTTTTTACACACTATATTCCCTAATTAGATATAGTTTACCATCACTACCATCTTCTTTTAATATTTTAATATCATTTTAATTATGCTACCTTTGTATATTTTTAAGATTAAGCACTCAATCTTAGAATCTCAAAAGTATACTGTATTATTTTTTGTTAGGTGTACAAAATCGGATTGTCAAGAATTCAAATTCACTGGCTTCAGACTACTAAAAAGAGAGTCCTAAATTGCCCTATAAACATTTGTGTAGCGCTATGAGCTCATCTGGGTGAGTATTGAACTTTTTTTAGCTTTGTAAAGCAAATACAGCTTTACATATGTGCAAACCTCAACCTATCTGGCTAGTATAAATTGGATGGTACTGGTGTTAAATAACAAGCTATTTAGTGATATTTGACTTGATAGACTACATTGTAAAAACAGTCCAAAAATATCCTTAATATCGGCAGATGACTGCTTTGCTGTAATTTATACATGAGCTGTGCAAATTGAAGAATTTGTGTTTTCTCACAAGGGGAGTGCAAACATTTTCCCTGTTCAGGGAGCATCAAATGATTTGTTGTTTGCTAAATTAGATAGCAATAACTGTTTTTAAAACAAATATTGTCTTTAGTTAAAGTGACAAAATAAGTCTAGTGTTTTGAGTGGGAAAAGGTAATGGCTTCTTAACTAAGAGTAAAAATGTTTCATTTATTTGTATTGTAAAAGTAAGCTAGCAATGGAATGTCACCAAACCTTTCCAAAAATTAGCCCTATTTTAGTACCTGTTACATGTTTATGAATCCTCAAGAGCATACAATTCACATTAGCAATACAGAATATCACTATAAGGCTATGTGTCCACGCTGCGGAAAATGCGCGGATTTTGCCGCGGATTTCTCGCGGAAAAGCCGCGGATCTTCCGAAAATCTGCAGCAGCGGCACTTCCCAGCCATTTCAATGGCATTTTGGAAATGCTGTGTCCATGCTGCGGATTTGCCGTGGATTTTGATCCGGAAAAATCTGCAGCATGTCAATTATTGTTGCGGATTTTGATCCGGATTTTGGCTATAGAATGGGGAAAAAAACAAAAATCCGCATCAAAATCCGCGGCAATTCCGCGGTAAATCCGCTGCAAATCCGCGGCAAAAAATAGGTGCGGATTTGCCGCGAAAGTCGCGGATTTTCATGCAGAAAAATCCGCAGCAACATTCTACCATGGACACATAGCCTTAGGCACAACAACCTGGTAGCCAGTGGACGTGATACTGGCATAGCTTTGCGGACACAGTGGCAGCGCAGAAGGTGCATAGTTAGCACTAGATAGGCAAAAAGACACCTGACAGTGTAGGGCTGACAATGGCAACTCCGAAAGCAGCAGTATGGACTGTCACGAAACCCTACAGTGGGCAGGCAACAAGGAAATGTGTGGTTGTAGTGGCTGTAGAAAGGCGGTGACTGTAGCAGAACCCACACAGTAGAGAATTAGGATGAGGCAGTCAAGGAGACAGTTTAAACCAAGCAAGTGAAGACCTGACAGCATAGATTACATAATGGAAAAGGAGTAGATGCCCAGCTGAGCATAGGACATTGGTAATGATGACAGCAAAACAGAGTAGAAGACAATGAACAGGCAGACAAATGCTTTGGTAAATGATTGATGTCGGGTCCATTCTCATGACCCTCAATTTCATGGCACTCGAGCTTAGGGTATCTGCCTGAGAAGTAATACAATCTTGGTACAATTGAGTCTGACTCTTAAGTACAGGGGTGGGGAACCTCCGACCCGCGGGCCGCATGAGGCCCGCTATGACCTTTATTTTGGCCCGTGGGCAGATTTCCGGGGGCGGCAGTGCTTACCGGTCACCGACCCTAACTCTCCACATGCGCTGCTTGCGCGCACCAATGAGCTCTCTCGGTGGCAGGTGCCAGCGTGCTCAGGACTTACTTTGTGGGTGGGCTTATCGCTCTGCAATTCCATCCCACATCACCTTCACCACCTCCAGCATTGTGCCACCCACTCTCCAGTGCTTGTGTGCCGCCCGCTCTCCAGCGCTTGTGTGCCACCCGCTCTCCACGGCGCTGTGTGCCACACGCTCAATGGTGCTTGTGTGCTGCCCGCTCCATGGCGCTGTGATGCCCGCTCCCCGCCCCTTCTCCGGTGCAGCATGCTCCCTCCACTGCTGTGTGCAGCTCCCAGTGCTGTGTGCAGCCTCCCCAGTCTCCTCCTAGTGATGTCTGTGCCCCCTTAGTGATGTCTGTGCCCCTCCTCAGTCATGTCTGTGTGCTCCCCATCAGTCATGTCTTTGTGCCCCCCTCAGTCATGTCTGCGTGCCCCCCCTCAGTCAAGTCTGTGTGCCCCCCTCAGTCATGTCTGTGTGCCCCCGCAGTCATGTCTGCGTGCCCCCGTCAGTCAAATCTGTGTGCCCCCCTTAGTCATGTCTATGTGCCCCCCCTCAGTCATTTCTGTGTGCCCCTCGTTAGTCATGTCTGTGTGCCCCCACTTAGGGATGTCTGTGCCCCCTTAGTGATGTCTATGCCCCCCCATTAGTGATGCCTGTGCCCCCTTAGTTATGCTTGTGGCCCCATAGTGATGCTTGTGTCCCTCTAGTGAGGCCTGTGCCCTGCTAGTGATTTCCATGCCACCCTAGTGCTCTCTGTGCCACCTTAGTGATGTCTGTGCCCCCCTTGTGCCATCTGTGCCCCACAGCAATGCTTATGCCTCCCAGTGACCTAGTAAGGTCTGTTCCCCAGCCCCTCTTGTCATGTATATGTCCCCAGCATCTCCTGTCATGTATATGCTCCCAGACCCTTCTGTCATGGATATGCCCCAGCATCTCCTGTGATGTGTATGACCCAACCCCTCCTGAGATCTATACATCCCATTGGAGATGCTAGGAGCATATACATCACAAGAGGGGATGGAGCATATACATCACACTGGAGATGTTGGGGCCATACATATCACAGGAGAAACTGTGATATATACATCACAGGGGTGGCTGGGGACATATACATTACAGGAGCGGCTGGGCGCATATACTTCACAGGAGGGGCTGGGCGCATATACCTCACAGGAGGGGCTAGGCACATATACCTCACAGGAGGGGCTGGGCGCATATACCTCACAGGAGCAGTCCCAGCATCTCTTATGTGATGTATATACAGCAGTCCCAGCATCTCCTATGTGATGTATATGCTAACAGCCCCTTCAGTCATGTATGTGTCTCCTGTGAATTATATACACCAGTTCCTGGGTCTGTTGTGTGATGTATATGGTCTACCAATCTTATCACAAAGAGTTGCCTGCGCTCCAGACCGTGACAAACCTGGAAGAGAGAGAAGCAACATAAGTATCACCGAACATCACAGCCGCACAAAAGAGAAGCAGCTCCGGCCACCACAGTAAAGGGTGCTATACATGTTGCGACATCGCTATCTATAGCGATAGCTATCGATGTCGTGCGCGATAGCACCCGCCCCCGTCGTTCGTGCAACATTTGGTGATCGCTGCCGTAATGAACATTATCGCTATGGCAGCGTCACACACATACCTTTTCAGTGACGTCGCTGTGCCCGCCGAACAATCCCTCCTTCAATAGGGAGGTGCGTTCGGCGTCACAACAACATCACTGCGGCGTCACTAAGCGGCCACCCAATAGCAGAGGAGGGGCGGAGATGAGCGGCCGGAACATGCCGCCCACCTCCTTCGTTCCTCATTGCCGGTGGACGCAGGTAAGGAGATGTTCGTCGTTCCTGCGGCGTCACACATAGCGAAGTATGATGCGCAGGAACGACGAACAACATTGTACCTTCAGCAGCAACGATATTATAGAAAGGAACGACATGTCAACGATCAACGATTTTTGACGCTTTTGCGATCGTTGATCGTCGCTCCTTGGTGTCAAACGCTGTGATGCCGCTAACGGTGCCGGATGTGCGTCACTAACGATTGAACCCCGACGATATATTGTTAGCGATGTAAAGCACCCTTAATGGTGAGTTAATTAACTGTTTGATCAAATATTGCCAGCTCATTTTCACATTAATAAGTTTGTGCGGCCCCCAAAGGTTGGCAGAAATTTCCAAATGGCCCCCGGCAGTACAAAGGTTGCCCACCCCTGCTTTAGCAGGTGCATCTTTGCTTAATGAATTGTGTTCAGTTCTTGCAACAGCAGTTAAACCATCTTGTCCATCATGTCAAATATTGTAAAATATACTGCAGCGATTGTTGTTGCATCAGTATTGTCTACTTTTTGTAGCCTTAATATTGACAATGGCACAGGTGGGGGAGTGTTGTCTCTACTGGGATAACATACAGGTCTGCTGATAATAAGCCTATTTATACTCCCTTTTGGAAGATGGAAAATGTTCCCCATTTTGCATCTATAGCAAGAGTTTAAGTGTTGCTTTCTATTAGTAGCCCTTTTGCTTGTCAATACTTATATTTTGTTTATACTTCCACATTTGGAGTGCTCTAGCATACTGTACTTGCACTTACTATAGAACCTCTGTATATGTGTATATATATATATCCACATGGGATCAGCAATGACCCCGGGCACTGAGTTCTCAGGGAACTCTCTGTAATGATCCAGATCTGGCCACCCTGGTAATGAAAAAAAAATCAAATAAAAAATAAATAAGAAAGATTAACCCCTTCAGCCCCAAGCCTATTTTGACCCTAAAGACCAGGCCATTTTTTGCAATTCTGACCAGTGTCACTTTATGAGGTTATAACTCTGGAACGCTTCAGCGGATCCCGGTGATTCTGAGATTGTTTTTTCGTGACATATTGGGCTTCATGTTAGTGGTAAATTTAGGCCGATATTTTTTGCATTTCTTTGTGAAAAAAACGGAAATTTCGCGAAAATTTAGAAAATTTTGTAATTTTCAAACTTTGAATTTTTATGCTCTAAAACCAACGAGACATATGACACAAAATAATTAATAAATAACATTTCCCACATGTCTATTTTACATCAGAACAATTTTGGGAAAAAAAAAAAAAAATTAAGGAAGTTATAGGGGTTCAAAGTTTATGAGCAATTTCTCATTTTTACAACAAAATTTACAAAGCCACTTTTTTTAGGGACCACATCACATTTGAAGCGATTTTGAAAGGTCTACATGACACAGAACACCCAAAAGTGACACCATTCCAAAAACGGCACCCCTCAGGCTACTCAAAACCACATTCAAGAAGGTTATTAACCCTTCAGGTGCTTCACAGTCACTAAAGCAATGTGGAAGGAAAAAATGAACATTTTACTTTTTGCAACAAAAATGTTAATTTAGCCTCAAATATTGCATATTCACAAGGGTAGCAGGATTAAATGAACCCCCAAAATTTGTTGGGCAATTTCTACTGAACACGCAGATACCTCATATGTGGCGAAAAATCACTGTTTGGGCGCACGGCAGGACTCGGAAGGGAAGGAGCGCCATTTGACTTTTTTGAACAGAAAATTAGCTGGAATCTTTATCCTCACCATGTTGCGTTTGGAGAGCCCCTGAGGTGCCGAAACAGTGGAGCTCCCCCACATGTGACCCCATTTTGGAAACTAGACCCCTCATGGAATTTATCTAGATGTTTATTGAGCACTTTGAGCCTCTGGTGGCTTCACAAAAGTTAATAGAGTTGAGCTGTGAAAATAAAAAAAAAATTTTTTACCACAAAATTGTTACTTCAACCAGGTAGCTTTTTTTTCACAAGGGTATCAGGAAAAATTGCACCATAAAATGTATTGTGCAATTTCTCCTGAGTACGCAGATACCTCATATGTGGTGGAACTCAAATGTTTGGGCGCACAGCAGGGCTCGGAAGGCAAGGAGCGTCATTTGACGTTTCAAACGCAAAATTGTCTGGGATAATTAGCGTATTCCATGTTGCGTTTGGAGACCCGCTGAGGTGCCGAAACAGTGGAGCTCCCCCACATGTGACCCCATTTTGGAAACTAGACCCCTCATGGAATTTATCTAGATGTTTATTAAGCACTTTGAGCCTCTGGGGGCTTCACAAAAGTTAATAGAGTTGAGCCGTGAAAATAAAAAAAACCTTTTTTACCACAAAATTGTTACTTCAACCAGGTAGCTTTTTTTTCACAAGGGTATCAGGAAAAATTGCAGCATAAAATGTATTGTGCAATTTCTCCTGAGTACGCAGATACCTCATATGTGGTGGAACTCAAATGTTTGGGCGCACAGCAGGGCTCGGAAGGCAAGGAGCGTCATTTGACGTTTCAAACGCAAAATTGTCTGGGACAATTAGCGTATTCCATGCTGTTTGGAGACCCCCTGAGGTGCCGAAACAGTGGAGCTCCCTCACATGTGACCCCATTTTGGAAACTAGACCCCCATGGCATAGAAAAAAAAAAACAGCGGAAGATGGGGGGGGGGGGGCGGCAGATGGGGCGGCAGCAGATGGGGGGGCAGCGGCATATAAAGGGAGCATCTGTGATTGTGAGACGGCGGCTGGGATAGGGTGGGGGCGGATGGGAGAGGGCGCAGTGGATGCAGGAGCGGCAGAGGATGGGGGGAGGGGGCGGGTGGGGGGATGGGTGGGAAGGGGAGTGGGAGGTGAGATTGGGGATAGTTACCCTACAGGATGGATCTAGGCAGCTGGATCACAGGAGATGAAAGAGGCAGCAGATCGGGGAGGGTGAGAGGTGGGGGAGGGAGCGCAGCGCAGATCACGGAGGAGACAGGTGAGCAGAGCACAGATCACGGGGGTGAGAGGTGAGGGAGAGCGGACAGCAGATCACGGGGGTGACAGGTGAGGGAGCACAGATCACGGGGTGACAGGTGAGGGAGCACAGATCACGGGGGTGAGAGGTGAGAGAGCGCAGATCACGGGGGAGACAGGTGAGCAGAGCGCAGATCACGGGGGTGACAGGTGAGGGAGCACAGATCACGGGGGTGACAGGTGAGGGAGCACAGATCACGGGGTGACAGGGGAGGGAGCGCACATCATGGCGGTGACAGAGGAGGGAGCACAGATCACGGCGGTGACAGGGGAGGGAGCGCACATCACGGCGGTGACAGGGGAGGGAGCGCACATCACGGCGGTGACAGGGGAGGGAGCGCACATCACGGCGGTGACAGGGGAGGGAGCGCACATCACGGCGGTGACAGGGGAGGGAGCGCACATCACGGCGGTGACAGGGGAGGGAGCGCACATCACGGCGGTGACAGGGGAGGGAGCGCACATCACGGCGGTGACAGGGGAGGGAGCGCACATCACGGCGGTGACAGGGGAGGGAGCGCACATCACGGCGGTGACAGGGGAGGGGGCGGGTAGCTGACCACGGGGGTGAGAGGTGGGGGGAGCGTGCAGCACATCATGGAGGGGAGGGGGCGAGCAGCACATCACGGAGGGGAGGGGAGGGGGCGAGCAGCACATCACGGAGGGGAGGGGAGGGGGCGAGCAGCACATCACGGAGGGGAGGGGAGGGGGCGAGCAGCACATCACGGAGGGGAGGGGAGGGAGCGAGCAGCACATCACGGAGGGGAGGGGAGGGGAGGGGAGGGAGCGAGCAGCACATCACGGAGGGGAGGGGAGGGAGCGAGCAGCACATCACGGAGGGGAGGGGGCGAGCAGCACATCACGGAGGGGAGGGGAGGGGGCGAGCAGCACATCACGGAGGGGAGGGGAGGGGGCTAGCAGCACATCACGGAGGGGAGGGAAGGGGAGGGAGCGAGCAGCACATCACGGAGGGGAGGGGAGGGGAGGGAGCGAGCAGCACATAACGGAGGGGAGGGAAGGGGAGGGAGCGAGCAGCACATCACGGAGGGGAGGGAGCGAGCAGCACATCACGGAGGGGAGGGGAGGGGAGGGGAGGGGGCGAGCAGCACATCACGGAGGGGAGGGGAGGGGAGGGGGCGAGCAGCACATCACGGAGGGGAGGGGGCGAGCAGCACATCACGGAGGGGAGGGGAGGGGGCGAGCAGCACATCACGGAGGGGAGGGGAGGGGGCGAGCAGCACATCACGGAGGGGAGGGAAGGGGAGGGGGCGAGCAGCACATCACGGAGGGGAGGGGAGGGGGCGAAGCAGCACATCACGGAGGGGAGGAGGCGAGCACCGATCACGAGGGGGAGGGGCCGGGCAGCAGATCGGAGGGAGCGGTGGCACTATGACAGATGGAGGAGGACAGGGTGCACGATCCCAGTCCTCCTCCATCTGTCACAGTGCCACCGCTCCCTCCGATCTGCTGCACGGAGGTGAGGGGCCGGGCAGCAGATTGGGGGGAGTGGTGGCACTGTGGCAGATGGAGGGCGGCAGCGGATCGGGAGGTGTGGGGGTGAGGGTGCGGGCAGGAGATCGGGGAGACAGGTGACAGATCGCGGTGGGCAGCGGCGGCGGCGGATCGGGACGCTTTTCATACAGTGCAATGGCAGTGCGGCAACTTCCGGGTCCCATGCTCCGGTCTCAGAACAGCATGGGACCGGAGCTTGTCGCCCTGCCATTGCACTGTGTACACTCACTGTGTGCTGGCGTGCTGCAGGGACGATGACGGGGGCGGTCACCGGCAACAGGTCCACTGTGATTGGAGAAATCGGTCACAAGACCGATCTCTCCAATCAGAGCAGTGGAGCTGGGGGAGGGTGATCCAGTGAGGTCACCCAGCTCCAGCCAATGGCCAGTGCTACAGCTGCACTGGCCAGGGCTGGAATTCAATGTTTCAGTCATTTTAAATGGCTGGAACATTACAGTGGCTGTGATTGGTTGAGCGGCGTTCGTCAGCCAATCACAGCCTCCGTAGGTCCGGGGAGGAGGCACCACCCCTCCTAAGGTCAGGAACAGGTCCCCTCCTCCCCGAATCTGCGGTTTATGTTAACCGATCGCAGTCACCGGAGGCTCCGGTGCCGCGATTCCGCCATGACGGAAAGATCCGTCCTTGGTCGTTAATCCCCAGGGCACAAGGACGGATCTTTCCGTCCATGGTCGTGAAGGGGTTAAACAAGCGCTTCATACTTACCGGTATCCATGCGGCTGTAACTCTGCTTCCAGGCTGCTCATTCAAAATCCGGGTACACTTATTATCTTCAGGCATATGCACTGCTTTCCCTGCCTAGCAGCAGTCCTGGTGTCTCTGATTAATTGCAGTCAGACGGCGCCCCCAGCCAGTGTGACAGCATGTATGACTGCAACCAATCATTGGAGCGGTCTGCATCTAGATTGGTGTAAAAATAAATAAATAAAAAAATTGGGATAGGGTATCCACATATTATGATACCCAGCCACGATAAAGCATATGGCTATAGGCTGCAGCGCTCAGTCATGCGTTTATTTTGACTCTGTATAAAAATAAGAAAAACTCATGTGGCTTTTTAAAAAATTATTTAAACAAATAATAATAAAAAACGGCATGCGGTCTCCACCAATTTTAATAGCCAGCCATGATAAAGCTAACAGCTGGGAGCTGGTGTTTTAATGCTGGGGAGAACCATGGTTATTGGGCCCCCCAGCCCAAAAATAGTCACCTGTAGTCACCCGGGATTGTCACATCCATTAGATGCGACAATCCTGAAACTTCACTCTGTTTATCTTCATTGCCCTGGTGCAGTGGCAGTCATGGTAATAAGGGCTTATTAACAGCTCACAGCTACCACTAAAACCTAGATTAGATATGGGAGGTGTCTATGAGATCCTTCATTATTAATTAATATAAGTTGGCCTTCTCAATTCTTATTTTGGGTAGTTATGAACTGTCTGATAAAATATATAATCGACTGATATAACATACAGTGCCTTAAAATAGATTTCATACTCTGGGAAATTTTCAAACATTTTTTATATTATATCCAACAAATAAAATGTATTTTTTGGGATTTTTTTGTGGTATGCCAACACTAAATAGCAAGTGTTTGTGGAGGGTAAACTTGTGCCATACTCCTTCAATTTTTGGATAAAGTATTGAACAGTGCTCTTTGAGATCTTAAGAGCTTGAGTTACTTTTTATTAGCTCAGCCCACTTTATTTCCCATCACAACTTTCTGACCTGTCTGGTGGGTTCCTTGGTTGTATGATGCTGTTTGATCCCTAATGCTCTCACACAAACCTCTAAGCTTTTCACAGAACAGCTGTAGTTATAAGAAGAATAAATAAAACATATGGGACTCAATTTACAACACTGTGTGCAGAATTATTAGGCAAATGAGTATTTTGATCACATGATAATTTTTATACATGTTGTCCTACTCCAAGCTGTATAGGTTTGAGAGCCAACTACCAATTAAGTAAATCAGGTGATGTGCATCTCTGTAATGAGGAAGGGTGTGGTGTAATGACGTCAACGCCCTTTATAAGGTGTGCTTAATTATTAGGCAACTTCCTTTTCTTTGGTAAAATGGGTCAGAAGAGAGATTTGACGCGCTTTGAAAAGTCCAAAATTTGGAGATGTCTTACAGAGGGATCCAGAAGTCTTGAAATTGTCAAACTTTTGAATCGTGATCACTGAACAAACAAGCGTTTCATGGCAAATTGCCAACAGGGTTGCAAGAAGTGTGTTGGGCAAAAAAGGCGCAAAATAACTGGCCATGAATTGAGGAAAATCAAGCGTGAAGCTGCCAAGATGCCATTTGCCACCAGTTTGGCCATATTGCAGAGCTGCAACGTTACTGGAGTATCAAAAAGCACAAGGTGTGCCATACTCAGGGACATGGCTAAGGTAAGAAAGGCTGAAAAATGGCCACCTTTGAACAAGAAGTATAAGATAAAATGTCAAGACTGGGCTAAGAATTAACTTAAGACTGATTTTTCAAAGGTTTTATGGACTGATGAAGTTAGAGTGACTGTTGATGGGCCAGATAGATGGGCCAGAAGCTGGATCAGTAAAGGACAGAGAGCTCCACTCTGACTCAGACACAAGCAAGGTGGAGGTGGGGTACTGGTATGGGCTGGTATCTTCAAAGATGAACTTGTTGGACCTTTTCGGGTTGAGGATGGAGTGAAGCTAAACTCCAAGACCTACTGCCAGTTTCCGGAAGACAACTTCTTCAAGCAGTGGTACAGGAAGATATTGGTATCGTTCAAGAAAAACATGATTTTCATGCAGGACAATGCTCCATCACATGCATCCAGCTACTCCACAGCGTGGCTGGCCAGTTATGGTCTAAAAGATGAAAATATAATGACATGGCCCCCTTGTTCACTTGATCTGAACCCCATAAAGAACCTGTGGTCCCTCATAAAATGTAAGATCTACAGGAAGGGAAAACAGTACACCTCTCAGAACAGTGTCTGGGAGGTTGTGATAGCTGCTGCACGCAATGTTGATCATAAACAGATCAAGCAACTGACAGAATCTATGGATGGTAGGCTGTTGAGTGTCATCATAAAGAAAGGTGGCTATATTGATCACTAATTTTTTGGGGTTTTGTTTTTTCATGTCAGAAATGTTTATTTATAAATTGTGTGCAGTTATATTGGTTTACCTGGTGGAAATAAACAAGTGAGATGGGAATATATTTGGTTTTATTAAGTTGCCTAATAATTCTGCACAGTAATAGTTTCCTGCACAAACAGATATCTTCCTAAGATAGCCAAATCTAAAAAAAACCCACTCCAACTTCCAAAATTATTAAATTTTGATATTTATGAGTCTTTTGGGTTGATTGAGAACATAGTTGTTGATCAAAAATAAAAAAAAATCCTCTAAAATACAACTTGCCTAATAATTCTGCACACAGTGTAATTAGGTGATTTCTGAAGGCAATTGAATAGTCAGGATTTTATTTAGGGGTATGAAGACTACAAGGGGCTGAATACAATTGCACATCAAAATTTTTATATCAATATTTAAAAAAAAAATAGAAAACTACTGTATATATTATTTCCTTTACACTTCACAATTACGCGCAACTTTGTGTTGATGTCATATAAAATACAAGTAAAATTTATTAAAGCTTGTGGGTGTAAAAATAAAAAATGTGGAAAAAATTATTGAGTATGGATGCTTTTTCAAGACACTGTATATATGATCAAATCATTTTCGGAATCTCATGATTACAAGTATATTAGTTAGTATCATGCTTTTACGTTTACATGTATCCAGAATGACAGGAAAGCAAACTTGTATTATTATTTGCAGTACTAACTTTGCAGAATTTCTTGGGTCCAGGAGATGAATGTACAAGAAAACAGATATCTATTATCCTCTAGTTTCAACATGCCCAATAATAATTTGGTTGTTTAGACTGTTATCTGGACTTAGCCTTAAGGTGGCTTTACACACTGCAACATCGCAAACAACATCGCTGTAACGTCACCGGTTTTGTGACGTAATAGCGACTTCCCCAGCGACATTGCAGTGTGTGAAACACATCAGCGACCTGGCCCCTGATGTGAAGTTGCTGATCGCTACAAATCGTTCAGGACCATTCTTTGGTCCTTTGTTTCCCGCTGTGCAGCAAAGTCTCAGTGTGTAAAGGGGACTTAAAACACTGGAAACGAGTGATGTGTCACAATATCTGTCAATCACTATTCTCTGTCAGTCGGTCTCTCCCTCTCGGTCTCTATTCTCTCTCTGTCGGTCCGTCACTATCTCTGTCCCTCTCTCACAGTCTGTCGGTCATTTTCCCCTCCTCTCTCATACTCACCGATCCCCGATCTCCGGCATGGCACTGCACGGCATTCACACTGCTGCGGCGGCTTTTCCTCTTTTGAAAAAGCCAGCCGCTCATTAAACAATTTTGTATTCCCTACTTTCCCCGCCCACAGGCGCCTATGATTGGTTGCAGTGAGACACGCCCCCACGCTGAGTGACAGGTGTCTCACTGCACCCAATCATAGCAGCCGGTGGGCGGGTCTATACTGTGCAGTGAAATAAATAATTAAATAATTTAAAAAACCGGCGTGCGGTCCCCCCCAATTTTAATACCAGCCAGATAAAGCCATACGGTTGAAGGCTGGTATTCTCAGGATGGGGAGCTCCACGTTATGGGGAGCCCCCCAGCCTAACAATATCAGTCAGCAGCCGCCCAGAATTGCCGCATACATTATATGCGACAGTTCTGGGACTGTACCCGGCTCTTCCCGATTTGCCCTGGTGCGTTGGCAAATCGGAGTAATAAGGAGTTATTGGCAGCCCATAGCTGCCAATAAGTCCTAGATTAATCATGTCAGGCGTCTCCCCGAGATTCCTTCCATGATTAATCTGTAAATTACAGTAAATAAACACACACACACCTGAAAAATCCTTTATTAGAAATAAAAAACACAAACACATTCCCTCATCACCAATTTAATCAGCCCCAAAAAGCCCTCCATGTCCGGCGTAATCCACGGACCTCCAGCGTCGATTCCAGCTCAGCTGCATGCAGGTGACAGGAGCAGGAGAATACACTGCCGCTCCTGTCACCTCCACGCAACAAATGAAGACAGCCGCGCGATCGGCTGAGCTGTCACTGAGGTTACCCGCTGTCACTGGATCCAGCGGTGGCCGCGGGTAACCTCAGTGACAGCTCAGCTGATCGTGCTACTCACCGCCGCTCCGGTCAGCTCCACCCAGCAACTGAGGTGAGTAGCGCGATCAGCTGAGCTGTCACTGAGGTTACCCGCGGCCACCGCTGCATCCACCGCTGGATCCAGTGACAGCAGGTAACCTCAGTGACAGCTCAGCCGATCGCACGGCTGTCTTCATTAGCTGCGTGGAGGTGACAGGAGCGGCAGTGTATTCTGCTGCTCCTGTCACCTCCATGCAGCAGAGCTGGAAGCGACGCTGGAGGTCCGTGGATTACGCCGGACAAGGAGGGCTTTTTGGGGCTGATTAAATTGGTGATGAGAGAATGTGTTTGTGTTTTTTATTTCTAATAAATGATTTTTTCAGTTGTGTGTGTTTATTTACTGTAATTTACAGATTAATCATGGAAGGAATCTCGGGGAGATGCCTGACATGATTAATCTAGGACTTATTGGCAGCTATGGGCTGCCAATAACTCCTTATTACCCCGATTTGCCAATGCACCAGGACAAATCGGGAAGAGCCGGGTACAGTCTTAGAACTGTCGCATATAATGTATGCAGCAATTCTGGGCGGCTGTGACTGATATTGTTAGGCTGGGGGGCTCCCCATAACGTGGAGCTTCCCATCCTGAGAATACCAGCCTTCAGCCGTATGGCTTTATCTGGCTGGTATTAAAATTGGGGGGGACCACACGCCGTTTTTTTTTATTATTGAATTATTTTTTTCACTGCACAGTATAGACCCGCCCACCGGCTGCTGTGATTGGGTGCAGTGAGACACCTGTCACTCAGCGTGGGGGCGTGTCTCACTGCAACCAATCATAGGCGCCTGTAGGTGGGGAAAGTAGGGAATACGAAATTGTTTAATGAGCGGCCGGCTTTTTCAAAAGAGGAAAAGCCGCCGCAGCAGTGAGAAAGCCGTGCAGCGCCGCGTCAGGGATCGGGGATCGGTGAGTATGAGAGAGGAGGGGAAAATGACCGACAGACTGTGAGAGAGGGACAGAGATAGTGACGGACCGACAGAGAGAGAATAGAGACCGAGAGGGAGAGACCGACTGACAGAGAATAGTGATTGACAGATATTGTGACACATCACTCGTTTCCAGTGTTTGACTACCTAGGTCGTTCTGCAGGTCCGGATCGCTGTTGCGTCGTTGGCCAGGTTTGCCTGTTTGACAACTCACCAGAGACTTTGTAGCGATCCCGGCCAGGTTGGAATCGCTGGTGGGATCGCTTAAAGTCTCAGTGTGTAAAGGGGCCTTTATTTAAGGCAAGTGCAAACAAGCATGTAAGGCTAGAGTTAAATCATAACAATTAAGATAAGGATATTTATTGAATGAGAGATGGTACAATCATAAATATATATTTAACCCAGCTTCACAATGCTATCAGATTTAACATGTGTGCCATTGTCCTTTCTGTGCTGAACAGTAGTATTCTCTAATAAATGTAATAGTTGCAATACTGCAATGAACTAACTTACATTTTCCCATTAAACATCAAATGATTTTGTGAATCAGATGGCAAAGGTCATATATTATGTAATATATGTGTTTACATACATGTGTGTACATATGTGTACCTTATGTGCGATAAATGATGTATTTTCTCTATAAAAAGTATTTCCAGCTGTTACTTTTGTTAGGAGCTAACATTATAGGCATGAATCCATTTAAACTGTGAAATGGCTTGGGATTTTATGTCTCTCAGGCAATATAAAAGTGTCAGAATTTAGTTGCCTTTTTTGTTGCACTTTTTACTATATTACAGCAAACAAGTGCTATATAAAATGCAGCAATGGCATGAACCAATTACTGGAGTATTAGCTTCATAATAGGTATGAGACTAAAAAATAATTATACTGAGATGAAATTAGGAGAATTAGGCTGACCAGTAAAAAGATGAACAAAAACATTTACAGGTAGAAAATGCCAATGAGAAGAGAAACGCTATGTACAGTTAAGGCCGCTTTACACGCTACGGCATCGCTAAAGCGATCTCGTTGGAGTCACAGAATTTGTGACGCACCTCCGGTCGCTTTAGCGATGTTGTTGAGTGTGACACCTATGAGCGATTTTGCATCGTCGCAAAAACATGCAAAATCGCTCATCGGTGACATGGGGGTCCATTCTCAAATATCGGTGCTGCTGCAGTAACGATGTTGTTCCTCGTTCCTGCGGCAGCACACATCGCTCCGTGTGACACCGCAGGAACGAGGAACCTCTCCTTACCTGCGTCCTGCCCACAATGAGGAAGGAAGGAGGTGGGCGGGATGTTACGTCCCACTCATCTCCGCCATCCGCTTCTATTGGGCGGCCGCTTAGTGACGACGCTGTGAAGCCGCACGGACCGCCCCCTTAGAAAGTAGGCGGTTCGCCGGTCACAGCGACGTCGCTAGGCAGGTAAGTAGTGTGATAGGTCTGGGCGATGTTGTGAACCATGGGCAGTGATTTGCCCGTGTCACACAACCGCTGAGGGCGTGTACCCACGCTAGCAATATCGGTACCGATATCGCAGCATGTAAAGCGGCCTTAAGGCTATGTACACTCGTTGCAGATTTCATTGCAGGTATTTTAAAATTATATCTGCACCTCCTGGCAGAAAAAACACCACTGAAAAAAAATATCTTTTCGCCCCGATTTGGTGCATTTTTTGCCATGAAGTGTTTTATATACTTTTTTTAATGCATTTTTTCATAGCTTTCAATTGTGAAAATGCAGCCAAAACCCAGAAAGAATTGACATGCTGCACATTTTTTCTAAAGCCAAATCTGCAAGGAAAAAATCCTGAACGTGTACACGGCACTTCAGGATTTTCATAGACTTTGCTGGAATTAGGATTTCTTTGCAGATTTGTGAAAATCTGCAATCAAAAATGAGGGGAAAATGTGGCAAAAATGCACACAGCCTAAGGGCAGCATTGCACGTTGCAACATCGCACGTGCGATGTCGGTGGGGTCAAATCGAAAGTGACGCACATCCGGCATCACTTTCGTCATCGTAGTGTGTAAATCCTAGATGATACTATTAACGAGCGCAAAAGCGTCATTATCATATCATTGGTGTATTCTCTCACATTTCCATAATGCCGGTGCAGCGACAGGTACGTTTTTGTTACTCGTTCCTGCAGCAGCACACATCGCTGTGGATAAAGCCGCAGGAGCAATTAACATCACCTTACCTGCCGCCGGCGGCTATACGGAAGGAAGAAGGTGGGCGGGATGTTTACATCCTGCTCATCTCCGCCCCTCCGCTTTGATTGGCCGCCTGCCGTGTGATGTCGCTCTGACGTTGTACGACCCGCCCCCTTAGGAAGGAGGCAGGATGCCGGCCAGAGCAACGTCGCAGGACAGGTGAGTGCATGTGAAGCTGGCGTAGCGATAATGTTCGCTACGCCAGGAATCACAAGATATCGCTGCTGCGACGAGGGCGGGGACTATCACGTGTGACATCGCAGCATCGGCTTGCGATGTCACAACGTGAAAAGCCCGCCTAACAGTACAACTGTTTAACAGCAGATGAAAACAAATTTTAAAGGATATTAACAAAAATAAACAGGTTATGTCTATAAATAGTATGAGGGATTACTCACTTATTGCTGTGAGTCCGATTGCTATGACCGCTAGGAACGAAGAGATTCTAAACTCTGGAACCCTAGCAAGAAGGTTCCTGAGTAGAGCAGAGATGTGCAGGTTTGCCCTCTACTCTATTCATTGTCAAAGGGATTGCCAGAAAAACCCAAGAACTGAACTTTCTCCAGCAGTCCTATTGACAATGCATGTATTCACACCTTTGCTTTCTTCAAAATAGGACTTCAAAACCCATGGACTCTGAGTTGTAAGTACTAGTGATGAGCGAGCATGCTTGTTACTACTCGGTACTCGCACGAGTATCACTGTACTCGGTCTACTCGGCGGGGTCCGAGTAATCTCGCGATACTCGTGCTGTACTCGTGGTCTTCATTTCTGCATGTTGGCGCTCTTTTGAGAGCCAGCCCTCATGCAGGGATTGGCTGGCAGACCACTGCAATGCCACAGCCCTGATAGTTGTGGAATTGCAGTGATTGGCCGGCCTGCACAGCGTGACCGAGCCTTTATACCGGCCGGCTGGTAGCTCACAGCTATCCAGACAGTCAGTGCAGGGAGAGTGTCGCTGCTTCAGGGAAAGGTTTGCGGCCCTTTATAGCTATTTCCGTAGCAGGGCTGCAAACAGTGTGACCAAAAGTCCTTCTCAGGACTATTCTAGTTGTATACAGGCAGGCAGGGTATAGCCAGGTCGGAGTACAGTAGCAGAGTCCTTCTCAGGACTATTGTTGCTGTATACAGGCAGGGTATAGCCAGGTTGGAATACAGGCTAGTGACCAAAAGAGTCCTTGTCAGGACTATTGTAGCAGTATACAGGCAGGCAGGCAGGCAGGGTATATAGCCATTCCTAGTGGTGACCGTATACCAGCCTTCATCATATCTGGGGCTGGTGTACACAGTCTAAAACAGTCCAGATAGTGTCAGACTTCTCAGTAATTGTCGCTCCTAAAAACCTGTTAGGTTCTTATTGCGTCCGTGCTTGCATTTAAAAACCGCACGTGTGTGCCTGTCGGTGGCAGCGTACAGGTGCACGTTTTTCACAAACTATTATATAACGCACAAGTCTAGTGAATAATACACGTCAGTCAGCAGTGGCTGATAGTGTCAGACTTCTCAGTAATTGTCGCTCCTAAAAACCTGTTAGGTTCTTATTGCGTCCGTGCTTGCATTTAAAAACCGCACGTGTGTGCCTGTCGGTGGCAGCGTACAGGTGCACGTTTTTCACAAACTATTATATAACGCACAAGTGTAGTGTATAATACACGTCAGTCAGCAGTGGCTGATAGTGTCAGACTTCTCAGTAATTGTCGCTCCTAAAAACCTGTTAGGTTCTTATTGCGTCCGTGCTTGCATTTAAAAACCGGACGTGTGTGCCTGTCGGTGGCAGCGTACAGGTGCACGTTTTTCACAAACTATTATATAACGCATAAGTGTAGTGTATAATACACGTCAGTCAGCAGTGGCTGATAGTGTCAGACTTCTCAGTAATTGTCGCTCCTAAAAACCTGTTAGGTTCTTATTGCGTCCGTGCTTGCATTTAAAAACCGCACGTGTGTGCCTGTCGGTGGCAGCGTACAGGTGCACGTTTTTCACAAACTATTATATAATGCACAAGTGTAGTGTATAATACACGTCAGTCAGCAGTGGCTGATAGTGTCAGACTTCTCAGTAATTGTTGCTCCTAAAAACCTGTTAGGTTCTTATTGCGTCCGTGCTTGCATTTAAAAACCGCACGTGTGTGCCTGTCGGTGGCAGCGTACAGGTGCACGTTTTTCACAAACTATTATATAACGCACAAGTGTAGTGTATAATACACGTCAGTCAGCAGTGGCTGATAGTGTCAGACTTCTCAGTAATTGTCGCTCCTAAAAACCTGTTAGGTTCTTATTGCGTCCGTGCTTGCATTTAAAAACCGCACGTGTGTGCCTGTCGGTGGCAGCGTACAGGTGCACGTTTTTCACAAACTATTATATAACGCACAAGTGTAGTGTATAATACACATCAGTCAGCAGTGGCTGATAGTGTCAGACTTCTCAGTAATTGTCGCTCCTAAAAACCTGTTAGGTTCTTATTGCGTCCGTGCTTGCATTTAAAAACCGCACGTGTGTGCCTGTCGGTGGCAGCGTACAGGTGCACGTTTTTCACAAACTATTATATAACGCACAAGTGTAGTGTATAATACACGTCAGTCAGCAGTGGCTGATAGTGTCAGACTTCTCAGTAATTGTCGCTCCTAAAAACCTGTTAGGTTCTTATTGCGTCCGTGCTTGCATTTAAAAACTGCACGTGTGTGCCTGTCGGTGGCAGCGTCAGGCTCCATATTGTCCCTGGATAGAGATGTGCATGAGGGCCTCAAAACATTGTTCCCATTGCAAAGGAGCGGGTCTCCTGTCGTTGTAATGCCCATTCTGAAAGAATGGGCGAAAAAATTTACCACTGGGGGTATACCTGAAACAAAGGCTGAGAAAACTGTCCCACATCTTAAAGACTGTTCCCCTACCTCTGGCGGATTGGACTTGTGCCCCTCTCGGCTGTACGCCTTGGTTGTCCACTGATTCCTGACCTATGCCGCTATCGTTTTGTGAGGGGAATGCTTTGCCTACTTCCGTGACTATGGCCTTCTGGAACTGCTGCATTTTTCCTGACCTCTCCGCCTCGGGAATAAGAGACATAAAGTTCTCCTTGTAGCGTGGGTCTAACAGTGTTACCAACCAGTAATGATTGTCGGCCAATATGTTCTTAACGCGAGGGTCACGAGACAGGCAGCTTACCATAAAGTCAGCCATGTGTGTCAGACTCTTAACAGCCATCACTTCAGTATCCTGACCAACACGATGACTGAACATGCTGTCCTCCTCCTCCTCCTCCTCCTCATCATCATCTACCCTGTCCTCTGGCCAGCCACGCTGAACCGAGGATATGACTGCATGTCATATCCTCAATTTGGCCAGAGAGTTGCTCCATGTCTTCATCCTCCTCCTCGTCATAGTCCTCCACTGCACGTTGTGATGAGACGAGGCTGGGCTGTGTGTTATCACCCACACCCACTACTGTTTCTTGCTCAAACTCATCGCGCTCCGCCTGCAATGCATCATGGTTGTTTTTTGAGCAGAGACCATTTTAGAAGGCAGAGAAGCGGTATGGTGACGCTAATAATGTCGTCATCGCCGCTCACCATCTTGGTGGAGTCCTCAAAGTTTTGGCGGATGGTACATAGGTCGGACATCCATCTCCACTCCTCAGGTGTTATGTGTGGAGTTTGACCCATTTCCCTACGGCTTAGGTGATGCAGGTACTCAACAACTGCCCTCTTCTGCTCACATATCCTGACCAACATGTGCAGAGTTGAATTCCAACGCGTGGGGACATCACACACCAGTCTGTGAGCCGGAAGATGCAAATGGCGCTGAAAGCCAGCAAGGCTGGCTGAAGCAGTAGGTGACTTTCGAAAATGTGCAGACAGGCGGCGAACTTTTACCAGCAGATCAGACAGCTCTGGGTATGACTTTAGAAACCGCTGAACCACGAGGTTGAGCACATGGGCCACGCATGGAACATGTGTCAGCTGGCCTCGCCTCAAAGCCGCCACCAGGTTCCGGCCATTGTCACACACGACCTTTCCTGGCTTTAGGTTCAGAGGTGTGAGCCAGTGATCTGCCTGCTGTTTCAGAGCTGTCCACACCTCTTCTGCATTGTGGGGTTTGTCACCTATGCAGATTATCTTCAGCACAGCCTGTTGCCGCTTCGCCGAGGCAGTGCTGCAGTGCTTCTGTGTCGCCCTGGACAAGCCAGGGGCCACAGAGCACAACACTTACACACCCCACACTCCCTGCAGGCATATCATAGTCAAAACACAAAATCCTTGTTGCCTTCCCCAGGGGCTGTTGTCCACACCAGGGGGTGGAGCCAGGTGGTTGGTCTCCACCCACCAAGGAGGAGGGAAAAAACAGGCAGTGAGAGTTAAGCTAAGGAAGTTGAAGGAGGAAAGTAGTAGAGAGGAGAAAAGTGACAGCAAAGAGCCTGAAGTTGGTCCGGGTGTGTGGCCCGGACAGGACAGCAAGGTTGGCAGGATGTGGTGACCGTCTGCAGTGGAGGCCGATTGGAGTCTGCCGTAAGGACTGTGGACGGGTGGTGACCCGGCCGTACCGGACCGGTATACAAAGAGAAGCCAGCACCATTGGCAGGGGCCTTTCGGATCCCGGCAAGGCTTGGTGTCGCCGTGAATTTGCCAAATCCGTTAGTGAAGGGGACCTCAGGGTTTCCAAACAGCCAAGTCACGATAGAAGGCAACCGTCCAACCGTGAAGGGGAGACACCGCCACCGCCAAGGGCAACCGTCTCCCAGGCCCAGCGCCTGTGGGCAAAAGGGGCTCCTCCGGCCCATATCCAGGTCGGGGAGCGGGTTACCGGTGGGAAACCATCACTACCAACACTGAACTTAGGTGCAGGGAGAGACAGTCATCACTAACCTGCAGGGAGCAACAACCGCAGCCGTCCGAGGGACCCGTCCATCCAGCCACTTGTTTTACCGTGAACTGTGTCATCATCATTGGGCTGAGTGAGTACCTCCGTGCCGTGCGGCACAGTGCTGCCCCTGCAACCTTGCACCTCATCAGGCCCCGCAACCCGCCTGTCATCCATCTCTACCCCATCACCGGGCCCTGGGACAACCAACCCCCCTACCCACGGCGTGGAGAAATAACAACAAAGCTGCTCCCTGTCACAGGCTCCCGGGATCCCCGTCCAGAGCAGCGGGGGTGTCCACACAATCACCACAACCGTGGATGGCGTCACGGACAATATCCCCAAAACCCAAACGACCCCTTTTCACTCACGGGCGATGAGCGCCGCTCGAGTCCCCGGGATCCGGCCATCGCTCGAGCCACCGAGCAGCAGCAGCCGCAGAGCAGCGGCAGCCGGACCCGAGCAGTGGGAGAGCGCAGCGTCCCCTCCTCCGCCCGCAACACTTCCAGCTTGGGACTGGTGTGTAGGGTAAAGTGGATGAGGATGCGCAGGAGGAGGAGGAGGCTGAGGAGCATGACATTCCGGAGCTGTAGAGTGTGGGTGAAACCCTGACTGAGGTAGGGCCTGCAAAACTTGGTGTGTGAAGGACGTGTTCCGTCCCTCGCTCAGACTGGGTCCCAGCTTCCACAATATTAACCCAGTGTGACGTCAACGAGATGTAGCGGCCTTGCCCACATGCACTTGTCCACGTGTCTGTGGTTAGGTGGACTTTGGCTGAAACAGCGTTGTTCAGGGCACGTGTGATGTTTTGTGACACGTGGTTATGCAATGCGGGGACGGCACACCGGGAGAAATAGTGGCGGCTGGGGACCGAGTAATGTGGGACAGCTGCCACCATCAGGTCGCGGAATGCTTCTGTCTCAACCAGCCTAAAAGGCAACATTTCCAGCGCAAGCAGTCGCGAAATGTTAGCATTTAGAAGTGTGGCATGTGGGTCGTTGGCAGTGTATTTGCGCCTGCGTTCAAAGGTTTGCTGAATGGATAACTGAACGCTGCGCTGGGACAAGGACGTGCTTGATGATGGTGTTATTTCTGCGTGGGCAACTGCAGGTGCAGGGCCGGAGGAGGCTTGTTCTCAGGCAGCATGGACAGGGGATTGGCTCGCATGCACAACAAGCGAAGACGAAGCAGTGACATCAGCAAGCACTGCTCCTCGACTCTGTTGTACATCCCACAAAGTCGGGTGCTTGGCTGACATGTGCCTGATCATGCTGGTGGTGGTCAGGCTGCTAGTTTTGGTACCCCTGCTGATGCTGGCACGGCAGGTGTTGCAAATGGCCTTTTTAGAATCATCTGGAGCCAACTTAAAAAACTGCCAGACTCGGGAAGACCTAACATTTGTACAGGCACCTTGTATCGTGTTGTTCCGGGGAACAGTTGCCTGACGTCTGCCTGGGGCCACCACCCTGCTTCTTACTGCCTGTTGGGATGCTACGCCTCCCTCCCCCTGTGCACTGCTGTCCTCGCTCTGCATATCCTCCTGCCAGGTTGGGTCAGTTACTGGATCATCCACCACGTCGTCTTCCTCTTCCGCACCCTGCTCCTCCTCCTGACTTCCTGACAATTGTGTCTCATCATCGTCCACCCCTTGTTGAGACACGTTGCCAACTTCGTGAGAACGTGGCTGCTCAAATATTTGGGCATCTGTACATACAATCTCGTCATGGCCCACTTCAACAGGAGCTGGCGAGAGGCCAGAATGTGTGAATGGAAACGTGAACGAACAGCTCTTCCGAGTGTCCAAGTGTGGGATCAGTAATGTCCGTGGACGTGTACTCGGCCTGGTGGTAGGAAGGAGGATCAGGTTCTGAAATGTGCGGTGCAGTATCACGGCTACTGACACTTGACCGTGTGGAAGACAGAGTGTTTGTGGTGGTGCAAATCTGACTGGAAGCATTATCCGCTATCCAACTAACAACCTGTTGACACTGGTCTTGGTTCAACAGCGGTGTACTGCTGCGGTCCCCAAGAATTTGGGACAGGACGTGCGAGCGAGTAGATGTGGCCCTTTGTTGTGGCGAAATTAGAGCTTGCACACGACCTCGGTCTCTGCCTGCACCACCATCACGTCCACTTCCTTGTTCGTTGACAACGCCCTTGCGCATTTTGCAATGCTGTGCTGATGTGTATTCACTAGACTTGTGCGTTATATCCAAGTTTTTGCAAAACGCACACAAGTGCAGCGGAAAGCTGCCACCAACAGGCACACACGTGCGGTTTTTAAATGCAAGCACGGAGGCACTAAGAACCTAACAGGTCTCTATCCAGGGACAACGTGGAGCCTCCCAATTTTTGGCTGCCCTGCCTAAGGGCTATACTACAATAGACCCACTTCCTTACAATGGGCACTTCAGGTTTACAGGCCATCATGCACGTCTCTATCCAGGGACAACGTGGAGCCTCCCAATTTTTGGCTGCCCTGCCTAAGGGCTATACTACAATAGACCCACTTCCTTACAATGGGCACTTCAGGTTTACAGGCCATCATGCACGTCTCTATCCAGGGACAACGTGGAGCCTCCCAATTTTTGGCTGCCCTGCCTAAGGGCTATACTACAATAGACCCACTTCCTTACAATGGGCACTTCAGGTTTACAGGCCATCATGCACGTCTCTATCCAGGGACAATGTGGAGCCTCCCAATTTTTGGCTGCCCTGCCTAAGGGCTATACTACAATAGACCCACTTCCTTACAATGGGCACTTCAGGTTTACAGGCCATCATGCACGTCTCTATCCAGGGACAACGTGGAGCCTCCCAATTTTTGGCTGCCCTGCCTAAGGGCTATACTACAATAGACCCACTTCCTTACAATGGGCACTTCAGGTTTACAGGCCATCATGCACGTCTGTATGCAGGGGCATTGGTGAACCTCACAATTTTGGACTGCCCTGGCAAAGGAAAATACTACAAAGACTCACTTCCTCAAAATGGGCATATTATACTCAGAGGCCTTTATGTACGTCTCTTCTCAGGGACATCGGAGTGCCACACAATGTTTTACGTAAAATCTTTCATGTATTGATCTCAAAAAGTAACATACATTAGCTCTATCTCACTATTGGGTATGTGCCCTTAACATTTCTGCCATGAAAAATCATTTTGGGGTCATTTTGGAAGGTTTTCTGGTGAGTCCGTAAAAATGGTGTGAAACGCGGACAAAATTGTTCACAGCTGTGACTTTTGAGTGATAAATGCTTCAAGGGGTCTTCCCCATGCTGTTGCCATGTCATTTGAGCACTCTTCTGAGACTTTTGTGCCATTTTTAGGGTTTCTCCATGCTGCCGGGGGGTCATTTCACAAAAATACTCGGGTCTCCCATAGGATAACATTGGGCTCGTTGCTCGGCCCGAGTACACGAGTATCTTGGGAGGCTCGGCCCGAGCTTCGAGCACCCGAGCTTTTTAGTACTCGCTCATCACTAGTAAGTACCTGTGATCGCTGAAACCCACCTATCAAACCCTGGCAATAAATGAGTTATCCCTTATTCCACGCACTGGTTACAAGCTCTTTCCAAAAGACCTTGTAAAAATTGCAATTAATCTTGCTGTATCACTGGAAAACATATATCTCTGCATTTCAGCCTGTTTCTTTGCAAATACTGTCCTCAAATGTTGCCAAGACAAAGCTGTCAAATTTAGATGCTTTGGGAGTACACAGCTTGGACAACCGGCATTATGAGGCCACCGCACTACATTTTTAATAAAGCAGAAGCACAAAGGATATTGGAAGCAGTACTCTGGAAGACCTGGTAGTGCTATAATCCCAGAAGAAAGAAATACCACAGAACTTCACTGTGGGCGCAGTCATGATTTTATTGACCAACATCAGTGGAGTAAAGCAAAAGTCCAGACAGAAATATTATAGTATATATCTAAATGGTTGAAAAAGAAAAGTTGCACCATTATTACATGTGGTATAATTGTGGAATGGAGGAAAAAGATAAACTGTTCCA
This sequence comes from Anomaloglossus baeobatrachus, assembly GCF_048569485.1. Classification (NCBI taxonomy): domain Eukaryota; kingdom Metazoa; phylum Chordata; class Amphibia; order Anura; family Aromobatidae; genus Anomaloglossus; species Anomaloglossus baeobatrachus. The sequence continues at coordinate 156,687,293 of NC_134354.1, read as the reverse complement.
GAATCATTTGAGCAGCACTAATTGGAAGAGGTTGTCAATTTAAATAAAAAAAATCCTGTGAAAAGTCCACTTTAAGGGCTTTCCTAGTAATAGTTTCTGTCACAATTAAACATAAGACAATGTATTAGCAATAGTGATGGGTAGACTCACAGATACCCGCGTTTAAAAGAAAAACCCTGTTCCGGCCTGGAATCGATCTTGGATATCTGGCCGGATGCCGATCCCCGTAAAGTCTATGGGGACCAGAATTTGTCACTTAAAAATAATGGTAGAAGGGATGGAGGATTCGAGCAAGCGCGTTAGAATTACCGAGTTTCCGGCGTGGCTGTAAATTCTTCCGGGCAACTTACTCTACTTCTGGGGTGCTGATTATCCTCACAGATATGCACTGCTTTCCCCGCCCACAAGCTGTTATGGTGTCTCTAATTGGTTGCAGTCAGATGCACCTCCAGCCTGTGTGGCAGAATGTCAGACTGCTTGCAATCACAGACCCTGTCTGCAGGTCCCTATTGTGGTGTAAAAATAAATAATTTTTTTAAAAAAATTGGCTTCAAGTCCCCCTTATTATGATACCCAGGACAGATAAAGCATACGGTTACAGGCTGCAGCCCACAGTAGTGTGCATTATCTTGGCTGTGTATCAAATTAAGAGGAACTGCATGTGGCTTTTTTAAATAAATAATTTAAAAAATTGCATGTGGTCCCCCAAATTTTGATTTCCAGACATGGTAAAGCCCACATCTGGGGGATGGTATAATCAGACTGGGGAGACCCATGGTTATTGAACCTACCCTCCCATTCTAAAAATAGCAGCCTGCGGCCACCAAAATTCTGCAACTTTACTCAGCTTATCCCGATTGCCCTGGTGCAGTGGCAATTGCTGTAATAAGAGGTTACTGACAGGTTCCAATTAGCTGTAGATTATTAGGGTTCTATGAGACCCCCAGTACCAATCTGTAAGTTAAAAGAAATAACTACAAGTACCCAAAAAGCCAATATTTGACATAAAATAAAAAAATCCCCACCCTCTTTCACTAATATATTAACCACCAAAATATCCAAGTCTGACGTAATCCATATGAGGTCACATGACAATTCAAGCTCTGCAACATCCTGAAGAACATGACCACCCGCTGTGAGCTTCAGGCTTAAACTGAGCCACACGATGAGCAGGGATGTCATTCAGGTTATTTGATAACCCAAAGTCAGATGACCTCAGTAAACCCAGTGACCTCATGTCAGTTGAGGTCACTGAGTTTACAGACCTGCATCTCTTGGCAAGATGATCGCTGGCTGTGAGTTTCAGACAGACTCAGCCACACGATGAGTGGTGACATCATTCAGGTTATTTGCAGTCACAGCTGGAGGTTCCCATGGTCCTCCGTGTGTGATCACAGGTAACCTGAGGTGACCTCAATAAACTCAGTGACCTCACCTGAAGTGAGGTCACTGAGTTTGAAGACCTGCATTTCCTAGCAGAAAAAACACAATTTTTTGCAGAGATGCAGATATGCAGCTGAAATTTCTACAGCATATACCTGCACCCAATCTACACCTCCACCTACTGTCAATTAAATTCATCACTACTGCTTGTGGTATGATATGGTAGTGATACAATTTTTTTTGCTAGGACATGTATGATTGGGTGCAGAAATATGGTGTAAAAATTTCATCAACAAAGTTGCATCTCTTGGCATAAAAATGGAAAAAAAATGGTTTTGACACCATGTCTGTGCAGTTTTCTGCAAGAAAAGTTAATTTGGTGCTGAAATCTGCTGCAGACGTTTCAGCACCAAATTTTCCCCTGCTTGCAGAAAATCGTACTGAAACAGCATCAAAAGCATTTTTGGGCCAATAGATGTAAATTTGTTGATGAAATTTTTATACCATATTCCTGCACCCAATTTACTCATCCTGGCAAAAAAAAAAAATCACATCACTACCACATCACATACTGCATGCGGTAGTGATGCAATTTTTTTTGCCAGGAGGTGCAGATTGGGTGCAGGAAAATGCTGTTGAAGTTTTCAGGACCATTTCTGCAGCTCTTGGCAAAAAAATGTGTTTTTTCTGACAGGAGATGTAGGTCTGCAAACTCAGTAACCTCACCTGAGGTGAGGTCACTGAGTTTATTGAGGCCACTTAAGGTTGAGTTATCTGTGATCACACGTGGAGGACCTTAGAAACCTCCAGCTGTGACCGCAATAACCTGAGTGATGTCACTGATCATTGTATGACTCTGTCTGAAGCGCACAGCAGACTATCATGTTCTGTGCCTACTCACTGCCCCTCCAAATGTAGCAGAGCTGGAGTCATCGTGGGACCTTATGTGGATTATGTCGAACCTATGTGTTTTGGGGATTAATAAAGTGGTGAAAACAGAGTGTATTTTTGTATTTTAATTCAAATAACAGATTTTTTTCAGTATTTGTGTTTATTTCTTTTCACATACATGGAGGGGGTCTAATAGATAGAGTTGAGCGCGGTTCGTGGTTCGTGGTTCTCCAGTTCTAGGCTCGAGTGATTTTGGGGCATGTTCTAGATCGAACTAGAACTCGAGCTTTTTTGCAAAAGCTCGATAGTTCTAGAAACGTTCGAGAACGGTTCTAGCAGCAAAAAACCAGCTAAATCCTACCTTGGTTTCTGCTGTAATAGTGTAAGTCACTCTGTGAATCACACTATTATGACATTTCAGTGTATAGTGTGCGTGAACAGCGCCTTCAGATCACTGCTGTTTCTATAATGGCGATCGCCATTTTTTTTTTTTTTTCTTGTCTTCCTTCCCTAAGCGCGCGCGTGTAGTGGGGCGGGCCAGCATGTCAGCCAATCCCAGACACACACACAGCTAAGTGGACGTTTAGCCAGAGAAGCAACGGCATGTGTGATAGGATGTCCATGTCACATGTCCCTGCATTATAAAAACTGACATTTTCCTCCAGGACGCCATTATCTGCCTTCTGCGTCTTTGGTGTCAGACATCACTGTCGCAGCTCCGTCCTCCTGAGTCTTATCGCCGATACAGCTGTATGCGCTGCATACACAGCGTTAGACAGCTTAGGGAGAGCACATTCTAGCAGTCCTTTTAAGGGCTCAAACCGGCAGGGTCAGAGAGCCATAGGTGACAGGTCCTGCAAACAGCAACAGCGTCTGTGTAGCCAAGGTCAGGGATTTCCTCCCTGCATTTCACCATTAGGAGGAAATAGAAAGGCAGGCTTCCATTCCTCTACCCAGAGCCCCAAAATCCTGGCACTGTACCCTCCTGTCCTCTGCACACTCCAACTCATTATAACTAAGCCATTATACTAGCAAACACTCAGTGTACCTAGTGGCATCCTAAACGTGGCTATTGGACTTTGCTATAGTCCCACTAGTGCAAAGACATTTGCAGAGCACGTCTGCCTGCATTGCAGACTCCAACTCTTTTTAACTAAGCCATTATACTAGCAAACAGTCAGTGTACCTAGTGGCATCCTAAACGTGGCTATTGGACTTTGCTATAGTCCCACTAGTGCAAAGACATTTGCAGAGCACGTCTGCCTGCATTGCACACTCCAACTTTTTTAAACTAAGCCATTTTACTAGCAAACACTCAGTGTACCTAGTGGCATCCTAAACGTGGCTATTGGACTTTGCTATAGTCCCACTAGTGCAAAGACATTTTCAGAGCACGTCTGCCTGCATTGCAGACTCCAACTCTTTTTAACTAAGCCATTATACTAGCAAACAGTCAGTGTACCTAGTGGCATCCTAAACGGGGCTATTGGACTTTGCTATAGTCCCACTAGTGCAAAGACATTTGCAGAGCACGTCTGCCTGCATTGCACACTCCAACTTTTTTAAACTAAGCCATTTTACTAGCAAACACTCAGTGTACCTAGTGGCATCCTAAACGTGGCTATTGGACTTTGCTATAGTCCCACTAGTGCAAAGACATTTTCAGAGCACGTCTGCCTGCATTGCAGACTCCAACTCTTTTTAACTAAGCCATTATACTAGCAAACAGTCAGTGTACCTAGTGGCATCCTAAACGTGGCTATTGGACTTTGCTATAGTCCCACTAGTGCAAAGACATTTGCAGAGCACGTCTGCCTGCATTGCACACTCCAACTTTTTTAAACTAAGCCATTTTACTAGCAAACAATCAGTGAACCTAGTGGCATCCTAAACGTGGCTATTGGACTTTGCTATAGTCCCACTAGTGCAAAGACATTTGCAGAGCACGTCTGCCTGCATTGCAGACTCCAACTCTTTTTAACTAAGCCATTATACTAGCAAACAGTCAGTGTACCTAGTGGCATCCTAAACGTGGCTATTGGACTTTGCTATAGTCCCACTAGTGCAAAGACATTTGCAGAGCACGTCTGCCTGCATTGCACACTCCAACTTTTTTAAACTAAGCCATTTTACTAGCAAACACTCAGTGTACCTAGTGGCATCCTAAACGTGGCTATTGGACTTTGCTATAGTCCCACTAGTGCAAAGACATTTGCAGAGCACGTCTGCCTGCATTGCAGACTCCAACTCTTTTTAACTAAGCCATTATACTAGCAAACAGTCAGTGTACCTAGTGGCATCCTAAACGTGGCTATTGGACTTTGCTATAGTCCCACTAGTGCAAAGACATTTGCAGAGCACGTCTGCCTGCATTGCACACTCCAACTTTTTTAAACTAAGCCATTTTACTAGCAAACACTCAGTGTACCTAGTGGCATCCTAAACGTGGTTATTGGACTTTGCTATAGTCCCACTAGTGCAAAGACATTTGCAGAGCACGTCTGCCTGCATTGCACACTCCAACTTTTTTAAACTAAGCCATTATACTAGCAAACACTCAGTGTACCTAGTGGCATCCTAAACGTGGCTATTGGAATTTTGTCTATTCACACTATTGTAAAGATATTTGCAGCACGTCTGCCTGCATTGCACACTCCACCTTTTTTTAACTCAGCCATTATACTAGCAAACACTCAGTGTACCTAGTGGCATCCTAAACGTGGCTATTGGACTTTGCTATAGTCCCACTAGTGCAAAGACATTTGCAGAGCACGTCTGCCTGCATTGCACACTCCAACTTTTTTAAACTAAGCCATTATACTAGCAAACAGTCAGTGTACCTAGTGGCATCCTAAACGTGGCTATTGGACTTTTGTCTATTCACACTATTGTAAACATATTTGCAGCACGTCTGCCTGCATTGCACACTCAAACTTTTTCAAACTAAGCCATTATACTAGCAAACACTCAGTGTACCTAGTGGCATCCTAAACGTGGCTATTGTACTTTTGTCTATTCACACTATTGTAAACATATTTGCAGCACGTCTGCCTGCATTGCACACTCCAACTTTTTTTAACTCAGCCATTATACTAGCAAACACTCAGTGTACCTAGTGGCATCCTAAACGTGACTATTGTACTTTTGTCTATTCACACTATTGTAAACATATTTGCAGCACGTCTGCCTGCATTGCACACTCAAACTTTTTTTAACTCAGCCATTATACTAGCAAATCTATGTGCAGCACCTCTGCATGACACCCTCCTGCTCTGTTTTTAATAAGCTATAATGATAGCACAAAATACTGCCATTTAGTGGCATCATAGAACTGGCTGTTGTATTCCATTAGTGCCCCACTGGTGACAAGCTATTTCTAGAACCTCAACATGACACCCTCATGCACATTTTGCTACGCTAATGTTATAGCAAACTCATGGAATTCATTGCTGCATTTCATAATTCGGAGGGATAGAAAGTCAGGCTTCCTTTAGCTTTTCCTTCTGTTCATAGACAGCATCTCCAAGAGCAATTTCCCCATCCACGTCTAAGTGTGGAGAGGCAGCTAGTGCGCATGCGTGTGCCGATGTACCCCAGCTGCAGCATAATTACAGTGTTTCGCCTAGTGAGTATGCTCAGCCTGAATGTGTTATTCCTGACGCTAAGTCTTCTTTTCGGGATACAGCGTATGCTCCCACACTAAGTGTGAAAAGCCTCTTTGCACAGGTGCTTGCATTCCGTGCCGGGTCTAAGTCCTGTTTTGTGCCTAGACACCATGCTAAAGCTGATAGTCTTTTTTCAGAGACTGTATTTCATGCTACTGAGCATGCTCAGGCACTTACTGCATCAGAGACTAGGTCCGGTAATGAACTCTTTGGCCATGGCCCTGATGTGGGGGTCCCATATAGACCACAGGGCATCAGGTGTCCTCCCAAATGGCTTGCAGAGGCCCACACCTATGACTTGTCACCGCATTATTGATGGTCAGACGATGACTGGTGAGGTGTTTGGGTCATGGCAGCCATGAGGTCATCATTGAAGTTGCGGTTCCAAATAGGACGCTAGTTATGCCACTCATGACGTGTCACTCTACTTTTGTCTCCAGGAGGTGCATTGTGGTTCACCCTGGTTTGGGGCGGACCCCAGGTTATAAAAGGGGCTGGAGCCAACAAGGAGGTGCGCAGTCTTCTATTATGCTCCGAAAGAGCACACCTCCATGTGTTGAACCCATTGCGGCTTTAGGCCAGAGGTAGGCAGGAATAGGGTGTCGATGCAGGCCACCACCACAGTTGGTAACGCAGAACGGTTAAGACCAGCTCCTGTCCTACTAGTCCTGCTTGTGCAGCCCAGTGGCATTAACAGGCCTGCTGCTGCTGATGCGCCTGCTGTCCACAGGTGTGCCCCTACGCACACGGTCAGCGTACTCAATGGCCCCTGTGTTGTTAACAGGGAGTTCCTGGGCTGGGCGGGCATGTGGACCCTGTGACGCTAACAGGGCTCACAGTCTCCAGATCCGAATGGCGTCTAACTCGGTTCAGGCTACTATTAGTTTCATAGCCACACAGCTCTGTATCCTCCACCAAACCTTCCAGTTGCCAACCTCTCCTTTTCCAACTGGGAGCACGGTGGACACTGACTGCTGATGGGGATATATACCTTTCTCTTTCTTTTCTTATTAATTTTCGTTATATAGCGGTCACAGACTATATACCACTTTATCCAAATCTGCCAGTCCCACTGTAACAGATGGTGTTTCTTCAGCAAATGTTACAGTTGCTTAACCTCCAAATCCACGGACCAAAACTTTTTTCCCCTTTCCAACACACCTGTTCCCCTTTCCAACAGCATCTGTCCTTTTTCAACTCATTTTGGGATATGACCAAAAGTGCAACTGTGCAGGGACACCGTACTCAACGCCATCTCAGCACAGCAGCCATCCCTCGGTCCCTCCGATGTGGACAAGGAAAAGACCATTTCCTCCTATCCATGACAAAGCGTTGAGATTCACTCTGTGCAGCACTGGTGTTTAGTGGAAAAGTAGATCTAAGATTGCGTACCCCATTCTGCAGATACTCCTGTATACGTGCGTCCATTTCTATGGCAGGAATTAGTTCGCCAAATTTTGTCTTGTACCGAGGATCTAACAGTGTGGCAACCCAGTATTCAGGATTACTTCAAATTCATACAATCCGAGGGTCATGTAGGTAGTGCAGCAAGAAGGCGCTCATGTGTCTTGTGCATCCAGGAGGACCAAGTCCTTGGTGTGTTGGTGGCAGAGAGGTGAGAATCGTGCATCCTTCCTCTGCTCTCTCCCCACAACCTCGCACAACCGAAATGTGAGCAAGCTCTCACTCATCTGCTGAGTCTTCCATGCCCATCGCCAGTTCGTCCTCCATTTCTTCATGGGCTCCTGCACTTTCATCAACACTTTTTGCTGATACTATGCGCCCTTGTTAATCCCTCTCCCTCACCATGAATGCCGCATAGGTACCGCTGACCATCTGGACCTCGTAGATCTTGTTATCCCTTCCGCATATGACTCCTCCTGTACTTCCTCCCCTTCCTCTTGTCCCAACACCTGACTCCGAATAATAATTACAGTGTGCTCCATCATGTAGATGACCAGAATTGTCACGCTGAGAATGACATTGCCAGTGCTAAACATCTTCGTCGACATTTGTGAACTGTGTAGCAGGGTGCATAGGTCCTTGATCTGACACCACTCCAGCAGCGTGATCTGCACCACCTCTTGATCAAGTTATCCCAGGCTATATGTCATACCGTATTTCAGCAGGGCTCTGCGGTGCTGCCACACACGCTGCAACATGTGCAGATTCCAATTCCTGCGTGTCGGAACATCGCATTTCCGGCGTTTAACTGCCAGACCCTAAGACTTCCAGAGTGATGAAAGTTGTTGAGCTGCTGTGTGCGCACGATGTAAGTGAGCACATAGCGAGCGTGCCCGCTGCACAAGTCCATGTAGGCCGTGATGGTGTTTTAAAAATTGCTGGAGAATTCGGTTCAACACGTGAGCCATACAAGGCACGTGTGTCACATTGCCCTGAGGATGGCCCGCAGCCAGGTTTGCATCATTGCCGCACACGGCTGTTAAGTCACCAACGGAGTCCGCTCCGTCAATTTGTACTCCGGTCGCCAGGTGAAAACGTGTTCCTTTCATGAATAGTGCTGATGATGGGAGAGTAGTCTATGCCAGCGGCGCAGGTGGACGCAGGTTATGCTCACCCACTGGGCTGCATTACCTTGACAGATGCAGAATCTCTGGCTGAATGTAGCTGGTGGGTATCTCACAGATGAAATACCATCATTCAGCTACAACCAATGGGAAGACACCACACCCTTTTTTATGCCCATCCTGTCTGCAGACCACTGCCAGCCATAGCTATGAACCTCTGGTTAATTTTACCCCCAGTTCAGTTTTATGATTTTGTGTGCTTGTTACCTGACTACTTTTCCTGCTTGCTGTTTATGTACCTTGTTGGCCGATCCGCATTTCACCTCTGCTTGTTTTCTGATTAAGTCCTGGCCGTCCCATTCTGTTCCTGTTCCTCAATTAATGTTTTGACCCTGCCTGACTACTATTCTCTGGATAAGCGGTGTGACTCACATTTCCCATACATTTCAAAGTAAAACTTTGACCGCCTGATGGCATTGAGCTCTGCTGCCAGCATAGTAAGGAGGTGTGTGGTAGTCCTTGTGCGCAGTTGCAAGGAAGTGTGGCCTGACCACACAGGGTTTGCGCCAAGGTGGAGGACCCACACGAGTTTGAAGAGGCAGAAGCAGTGTATTAACTTCTACATACAGAAGAAGGATTGAAACAACTCGTGGGGACGGCAAGACTTGTACAGCAGACCCTTCTCCATCTCTCACCATAGTTTGCCAGTGCCCAGTCAGTGACATGTAATGACCCTGTCTATGCTTACTGGTCCAAGTATCTGTGTTGAAATGCACCCTGTCGCACACAAATTTTCTCAAGGAAGTGGTGATGTTGTGTGCGACATGCTGGTGTAGCGCGGGCATGCTTTTCTTGGAGAAGCAGTGGTGATTGGGCATCTGGTACTGGGGCACAGCGACAGACATAAGGTCTCTAAAATCCTGTGTGTCCACTAGGCGGAAAGGCAAGATTTCGGTAGCCAACAGCTTACAGAGGGATAGAGTCAACCACTTAGCTTTGTCATGGGTCGCAGGAAGTGGCCTTTTATTTGACCACATCTGAGGGACAGAGATCTGGCTGCTGTCTGTAGACGGTGTTGAGTAGGGTGTCCCTGGAAAAATGCAGGTTTGTGAGGAAAGTGCAGGCGGAGACATGATGTTGCCTTCATCTTGCCTTCAGATCTGTTCATCTTGTATCATTTTTAAAAAACACAGCAAGCAAGGGTTACTCCAAGCGGAGTCTCCCTTTTTTCCAAAAATTGGGCACACAGACACCCCATCAGTGGCAGCACTTGTGCCCTAGTTGCAAACAGGATGTTTTGATTTGCATCAAGCACATTCAAAAATACGGCATAATTAACCGTCCCCAGCATGACACCGGGGTAGGTAGATAAAGTCTTTTCTGAACCATGACTTGGTCATCTTGGCTCCTTTTAAAAACAATGTAAGCAAGGGTTACTCCAAGCGGAGCCTCCCTTTTTTCCAAAAATTGTGCCCCACACACACCCACCCATTCAGTGGCAGCAGTTGTGCCATAGTTGTACACTTCACAGCTAGATTTGCATCAAGCACATTCAAAATCCACAAGCATTTACTTTCCCCAGGATGACACAGGGGTTGTAAATTCATTCTGGATCCATGACTTGTTAATTTTGATGAACGTCAGTCTGTCCACATTGTCACTGGACAGACGCGTGCGCTTATCTGTCAGCACACACCCAGCAGCACTGAAGACACGTTCAGAGACAACGCTGGCAGCTGGACACGACAAAATCTCCAAGGCGTAACTGGATAGCTCTGGCCATTTTTCTAGATTTGAAGCCCAAAATGAGCAAGGCTCTATTTGCAAAGTCATGGCATCGATGTTCATTTGTAGATACTCGTGTATCATCCTCTCCAGCCGTTGACTATGTGTCAGACTTGTTGTCTCTGGTGGCCTTGCAAAGGAGTGTCTAAAAAAAATATGAAAAGATTCTATTAAATTGCTGTTACCAGCACCAGATACGGTCCTACTGGTACGTGTAGACTGTTGAAGATGACGAGACCGTCCCATGTTTGTCAAGTTAAAACTGGGAGATTCACTCCCTGCACCTGCACGGTTGTTTGGTGGAAAAGCGGATCTAAGATCGAGTAACAGCTTCTGCTGATACTCCTGCATAAGTGCGTCCCTTTCTATGGCTGGAATTATGTCACAAAATTTGGACTTGTACCGGGGATCTAATAGTGTGGCAAGCCAGTAGTCATCATCACTTCTAATTTTGACAATACGAGGGTCATGTTGGAGGTAGTGCAACAAGAAGGCACTCATGTGTCTTGCGCAGCCATGCGGACCAAGTCCACGCTGTGTTTGTGGCATAGAGGTGCTAACCGTTCTTTCTTCCTCTGACATCTCCCCCCAACCTCTTTCAACTGAAATTTGAGCAAGGTCCCCCTCATCTGCTGAGTCTTCCATGTCCATGGACAGTTCGTCCTCCATATCTTCATGTCCTCCTGCACCTTCCTCAACATCTCGCCTGCTACCATGCGCCCTTGTTGATCCCTGTCCCCCATGGTCCCATGCCTGTCGCCTTGGTGATGATGAACGTCTGGACCTTGGTGATGTTGTTGTGTCTTGCGCATATGAATCCTCCTGTAGTTCATCCCCTTCCTGTTGTCCCACCCCCTGACTCCGAATAGTGTTTAGCGTGTGCTCCAGCATGTAAATGACTGGAATCGTCATGCTGATAATGGCATTGTCAGCGCTAAACATATTCGTCGCCATGTCGAAACTGTGCAGAAAGGTGCATAGGTCCTTGATCTGAGACCACTCTAGCAGTGTAATCTGCCCCACCTCTGCATCTCATTGGCCTAGGCTATACGTCATGACGTAATGCACCAGGGCTCGTTGGTGCTGTCTCTGTATCATGTGGAGAGTCGAATTCCAGCGTGTCGATACATCGCATTATAGGTGATGAACCGGCAGGCTGAAAGACTTCTGGAGCAATGCAAGTCAAGTCAGCTGCGGCATTTAAACGGCAGAAATGAGCAGAGAGTGACCATGCCCTGTACAGAAGCCCATCTAGGCCGTGATAGTGGGTTAAAATTGCTGGACAACAAGGTTAAACACGTGAGCCATACAAGGCACGTATGCCAGCTTGCCCAGGCGAAGGGCCGCACCCAGGTTTGCAGCATTGTCGCACACGGCCTTACCAGGCTGCAGGTTGAGTGGAGACAACCATTTATTTAACTCGGACCGCAGAGCTGACCACAACTCCTCAGCTCTGTGACTCTTATTCCCAAGACATGTCAAGCTAAAGACCGCATGATGCCGTTGCGCTCTGCTGCCAGCATAGTAATGAGGGTTGCGTGATTCCTTCTGCGCAGTGAGAACGCTGGTGGCCTGACCAGGCAGGCTTGGGGCGGAGGTGGAGGACCCAGATGAGGTGGAGGATGCAGAAGCAGTGGCGGAACTTGGACAGACAGAGGATTGACACACAAGTCGTGGGGACGGCAAGACTTGTGCAGCAGACCCTTCACCATCTATCACCATAGTTACCCAGTGGCCAGTCAGCGACATGTAACGTCCCTGTCCATGCTTACTGGTCCAAGTATCGGTGGTGAAATGCACCCGTTCACACACAGAGTTTCTCAAGGAAGCGGTGATGTTGTGTGCGACATGTTGGTGTAGCGCGGGCACACCTTTCTTAGAGAAGTAGTGGCGACTAAGCATTTGGTACTGGGGCACAGCGACAGACATAAGGTCTCTAAAATCCTGTGTGTCCACTAGGCGGAAAGGCAGCATTTCGGTAGCCAACAGCTTACAGAGGGATAGAGTCAACCTCTTAGCTTTGTCATGGGTCGCAGGAAGTGGCCTTTTATTTGACCACATCTGAGGGACAGAGATCTGGCTGCTGTGTGTAGACGGTGTTGAGTAGGGTGTCCCTGGAAAAATGCAGGTTTGTGAGGAAAGTGCAGGCGGAGACATGATGTTGCCTTCATCCAACGTTGGTGCTATCGATGTTTGAGAGAGCTGTACACAATCACTTGTTTCCCCTTCCAAACCAACTGACGACCTACCAAGCAAACTGCCTGTTGCGGTTACAGTGGTGGAAGTTGTGGGTGGAAAAACAGGTGTGACAGCTGTCCCCACAGTCCTAGAAGATGACGAGCGCGCGGATGCACTGGAAGGGGCAGGCGGTGGATGGTTGGCTCCGCTAGGCCGCATTGCAGCACGGTGAGCTTCCCACCAGGCCATATGATATTTATTCATGTGACGATTCATGGAAGAAGTTGTCAAACTGCTGAGGTTTTGACCTCTACTAAGATAACCATGCCAAATGTTACAGATCACATAATTTGGGCGATCTTTTTTTATGTCAAAAAAGGACCAGGCTAGGCAAGGCTTAGAGGCCATGCGACCTTTTGATCCACCCCGAATAATGCTCAGAGACAGAGTGGTGGCTGAGGATGCAGTTGTAGACGTGCTACCAGTGCTCCGACTGTGTCCAGGAAGGCCCAAGGTTACTTCGTCGTCGGTTGCATCCTCCTCCACCGCCTCTGTTGACCTCCTCGAGTGTCTGACTGTGGGTTGACAGTAGGTGGGATCTAGAACTTCATCATCAATTGTTGTGTTTGCACTCCCCTCCCCCTCAGACCGAGCCTCTTCTTGCCCTGACCGAATATTTCAGTTGTCATCCCAATCGGGTATCTGCGTCTCATCTTCATCAGTATGTTCCTCATTGTCTATAACCACAGTTGTTGGAAAGGCAGCATTTTGGTAGCCAACAGTTTGCAGATGATGAAAGTCAACCTCCAAGACATGTCATGCCCTTCTAGAAGCATGTAAAACACAGCGAGGGGACTCCAACCACAGTCTCCCTCGTTTCCACTAACTGGGCCACACACACCCCACTTGACTGGCATCGGTTGAGCCCCCTTTTGAAAAAGAAAAAGATGCTTTGCATGAAGCACTCTCAAAAATACGCGTGCCTTTCCCGTCCCCTGGCTGACCAGGGGGAAGAAAAGTCCTCTGAGAGCCATGACTTGTTCATCTTGGTTCTTTTAGAGACACAGCGAGGGGACTCCAACCACAGTCTCCCTCGTTTCCACTAACTGGGCCACACACACCCCACTTGACTGGCATCGGTTGAGCCCCCTTTTGAAAAAGAAAAAGATGCTTTGCATGAAGCACTCTCAAAAATACGCGTGCCTTTCCCGTCCCCTGGCTGACCCAGGGGAAGAAAAGTCCTCTGAGAGCCATGACTTGTTCATCTTGGTTCTTTTAGAGACACAGCGAGGGGACTCCAACCACAGTCTCCCTCGTTTCCACTAACTGGGCCACACACACCCCACTTGACTGGCATCGGTTGAGCCCCCTTTTGAAAAAGAAAAAGATGCTTTGCATGAAGCACTCTCAAAAATACGCGTGCCTTTCCCGTCCCCTGGCTGACCCAGGGGAAGAAAAGTCCTCTGAGAGCCATGACTTGTTCATCTTGGTTCTTTTAGAGACACAGCGAGGGGACTCCAACCACAGTCTCCCTCGTTTCCACTAACTGGGCCACACACACCCCACTTGACTGGCATCGGTTGAGCCCCCTTTTGAAAAAGAAAAAGATTCTTTGCATGAAGCACTCTCAAAAATACGCGTGCCTTTCCCGTCCCCTGGCTGACCCAGGGGAAGAAAAGTCCTCTGAGAGCCATGACTTGTTCATCTTGGTTCTGTTAGAGACACAGCGAGGGGACTCCAACCACAGTCTCCCTCGTTTCCACTAACTGGGCCACACACACCTCACTTGACTGGCATCGGTTGAGCCCCCTTTTGAAAAAGAAAAAGATGCTTTGCATGAAGCACTCTCAAAAATACGCGTGCCTTTCCCGTCCCCTGGCTGACCCAGGGGAAGAAAAGTCCTCTGAGAGCCATGACTTGTTCATCTTGGTTCTTTTAGAGACACAGCGAGGGGACTCCAACCACAGTCTCCCTTGTTTCCACTAACTGGGCCACACACACCCCACTTGACTGGCATCGGTTGAGCCCCCTTTTGAAAAAGAAAAAGATGCTTTGCATGAAGCACTCTCAAAAATACGCGTGCCTTTCCCGTCCCCTGGCTGACCCAGGGGAAGAAAAGTCCTCTGAGAGCCATGACTTGTTCATCTTGGTTCTTTTAGAGACACAGCGAGGGGACTCCAACCACAGTCTCCCTCGTTTCCACTAACTGGGCCACACACACCCCACTTGACTGGCATCGGTTGAGCCCCCTTTTGAAAAAGAAAAAGATGCTTTGCATGAAGCACTCTCAAAAATACGCGTGCCTTTCCCGTCCCCTGGCTGACCCAGGGGAAGAAAAGTCCTCTGAGAGCCATGACTTGTTCATCTTGGTTCTTTTAGAGACACAGCGAGGGGACTCCAACCACAGTCTCCCTCGTTTCCACTAACTGGGCCACACACACCCCACTTGACTGGCATCGGTTGAGCCCCCTTTTGAAAAAGAAAAAGATGCTTTGCATGAAGCACTCTCAAAAATACGCGTGCCTTTCCCGTCCCCTGGCTGACCCAGGGGAAGAAAAGTCCTCTGAGAGCCATGACTTGTTCATCTTGGTTCTTTTAGAGACACAGCGAGGGGACTCCAACCACAGTCTCCCTCGTTTCCACTAACTGGGCCACACACACCCCACTTGACTGGCATCGGTTGAGCCCCCTTTTGAAAAAGAAAAAGATGCATTGCATGAAGCACTCTCAAAAATACGCGTGCCTTTCCCGTCCCCTGGCTGTGTCAGGGGAAGAAAAGTCCTCTGAGAGCCATGGCTTGTTCATCTTGGTTCTTTTAGAGACACAGCGAGGGGACTCCAACCACAGTCTCCCTCGTTTCCACTAACTGGGCCACACACACCCCACTTGACTGGCATCGGTTGAGCCCCCTTTTGAAAAAGAAAAAGATGCTTTGCATGAAGCACTCTCAAAAATACGCGTGCCTTTCCCGTCCCCTGGCTGACCCAGGGGAAGAAAAGTCCTCTGAGAGCCATGACTTGTTCATCTTGGTTCTTTTAGAGACACAGCGAGGGGACTCCAACCACAGTCTCCCTCGTTTCCACTAACTGGGCCACACACACCCCACTTGACTGGCATCGGTTGAGCCCCCTTTTGAAAAAGAAAAAGATGCTTTGCATGAAGCACTCTCAAAAATTCGCGTGCCTTTCCCGTCCCCTGGCTGACCCAGGGGAAGAAAAGTCCTCATAGAGACATGACTTGTTCATCTTGGTTCTTTTAGAGACACAGCGAGGGGACTCGAACCACAGTCTCCCTCGTTTCCCCTAACTGGGCCACACACACCCCACTTGACTGGCATCGGTTGAGCCCCCTTTTGAAAAAGAAAAAGATGCTTTGCATGAAGCACTCTCAAAAATACGCGTGCTTTCCCGTCCCCTGGCTGACCCAGGGGAAGAAAAGTCCTCTGAGAGCCATGACTTGTTCATCTTGGTTCTTTTAGAGACACAGCGAGGGGACTCCAACCACAGTCTCCCTCGTTTCCACTAACTGGGCCACACACACCCCACTTGACTGGCATCGGTTGAGCCCCCTTTTGAAAAAGAAAAAGATGCTTTGCATGAAGCACTCTCAAAAATACGCGTGCCTTTCCCGTCCCCTGGCTGACCCAGGGGAAGAAAAGTTCTCTGAGAGCCATGACTTGTTCATCTTGGTTCTTTTAAAGACACAGCGAGGGGACTCCAACCACAGTCTCCCTCGTTTCCACTAACTGGGCCACACACACCCCACTTGACTGGCATCGGTTGAGCCCCCTTTTGAAAAAGAAAAAGATGCTTTGCATGAAGCACTCTCAAAAATACGCGTGCCTTTCCCGTCCCCTGGCTGACCCAGGGGAAGAAAAGTCCTCTGAGAGCCATGACTTGTTCATCTTGGTTCTTTTAGAGACACAGCGAGGGGACTCCAACCACAGTCTCCCTCGTTTCCACTAACTGGGCCACACACACCCCACTTGACTGGCATCGGTTGAGCCCCCTTTTGAAAAAGAAAAAGATGCTTTGCATGAAGCACTCTCAAAAATACGCGTGCCTTTCCCATCCCCTGGCTGACCCAGGGGAAGAAAAGTCCTCTGAGAGCCATGACTTGTTCATCTTGGTTCTTTTAGAGACACAGCAAGGGAACTCCAACCACAGTCTCCCTCGTTTCCACTAACTGGGCCACACACACCCCACTTGACTGGCATCGGTTGAGCCCCCTTTTGAAAAAGAAAAAGATGCTTTGCATGAAGCACTCTCAAAAATACGCGTGCCTTTCCCGTCCCCTGGCTGACCCAGGGGAAGAAAAGTCCTCTGAGAGCCATGACTTGTTCATCTTGGTTCTTTTAGAGACACAGCAAGGGGACTCCAACCACAGTCTCCCTCGTTTCCACTAACTGGGCCACACACACCCCACTTGACTGGCATCGGTTGAGCCCCCTTTTGAAAAAGAAAAAGATGCTTTGCATGAAGCACTCTCAAAAATACGCGTGCCTTTCCCGTCCCCTGGCTGACCCAGGGGAAGAAAAGTCCTCTGAGAGCCATGACTTGTTCATCTTGGTTCTTTTAGAGACACAGCGAGGGGACTCCAACCACAGTCTCCCTCGTTTCCACTAACTGGGCCACACACACCCCACTTGACTGGCATCGGTTGAGCCCCCTTTTGAAAAAGAAAAAGATGCTTTGCATGAAGCACTCTCAAAAATACGCGTGCCTTTCCCGTCCCCTGGCTGACCCAGGGGAAGAAAAGTCCTCTGAGAGCCATGACTTGTTCATCTTGGTTCTTTTAGAGACACAGCGAGGGGACTCCAACCACAGTCTCCCTCGTTTCCACTAACTGGGCCACACACACCCCACTTGACTGGCATCGGTTGAGCCCCCTTTTGAAAAAGAAAAAGATGCTTTGCATGAAGCACTCTCAAAAATATGCGTGCCTTTCCCGTCCCCTGGCTGACCCAGGGGAAGAAAAGTCCTCTGAGAGCCATGACTTGTTCATCTTGGTTCTTTTAGAGACACAGCGAGGGGACTCCAACCACAGTCTCCCTCGTTTCCACTAACTGGGCCACACACACCCCACTTGACTGGCATCGGTTGAGCCCCCTTTTGAAAAAGAAAAAGATGCTTTGCATGAAGCACTCTCAAAAATACGCGTGCCTTTCCCGTCCCCTGGCTGTGTCAGGGGAAGAAAAGTCCTCTGAGAGCCATGACTTGTTCATCTTGGTTCTTTTAGAGACACAGCGAGGGGACTCCAACCACAGTCTCCCTCGTTTCCACTAACTGGGCCACACACACCCCACTTGACTGGCATCGGTTGAGCCCCCTTTTGAAAAAGAAAAAGAAGCTTTGCATGAAGCACTCTCAAAAATACGCGTGCCTTTCCCGTCCCCTGGCTGACACAGGGGAAGAAAAGTCCTCTGAGAGCCATGACTTGTTCATCTTGGTTCTTTTAGAGACACAGCGAGGGGACTCCAACCACAGTCTCCCTCGTTTCCACTAACTGGGCCACACACACCCCACTTGACTGGCATCGGTTGAGCCCCCTTTTGAAAAAGAAAAAGATGCTTTGCATGAAGCACTCTCAAAAATACGCGTGCCTTTCCCGTCCCCTGGCTGACCCAGGGGAAGAAAAGTCCTCTGAGAGCCATGACTTGTTCATCTTGGTTCTTTTAGAGACACAGCGAGGGGACTCCAACCACAGTCTCCCTCGTTTCCACTAACTGGGCCACACACACCCCACTTGACTGGCATCGGTTGAGCCCCCTTTTGAAAAAGAAAAAGATGCTTTGCATGAAGCACTCTCAAAAATACGCGTGCCTTTCCCGTCCCCTGGCTGACCCAGGGGAAGAAAAGTCCTCTGAGAGCCATGACTTGTTCATCTTTGTTCTTTTAGAGACACAGCGAGGGGACTCGAACCACAGTCTCCCTCGTTTCCCCTAACTGGGCCACACACACCCCACTTGACTGGCATCGGTTGAGCCCCCTTTTGAAAAAGAAAAAGATGCTTTGCATGAAGCACTCTCAAAAATACGCGTGCCTTTCCCGTCCCCTGGCTGACCCAGGGGAAGAAAAGTCCTCTGAGAGCCATGACTTGTTCATCTTGGTTCTTTTAGAGACACAGCGAGGGGACTCCAACCACAGTCTCCCTCGTTTCCACTAACTGGGCCACACACACCCCACTTGACTGGCATCGGTTGAGCCCCCTTTTGAAAAAGAAAAAGATGCTTTGCATGAAGCACTCTCAAAAATACGCGTGCCTTTCCCGTCCCCTGGCTGACCCAGGGGAAGAAAAGTTCTCTGAGAGCCATGACTTGTTCATCTTGGTTCTTTTAGAGACACAGCGAGGGGACTCCAACCACAGTCTCCCTCGTTTCCACTAACTGGGCCACACACACCCCACTTGACTGGCATCGGTTGAGCCCCCTTTTGAAAAAGAAAAAGATGCTTTGCATGAAGCACTCTCAAAAATACGCATGCCTTTCCCGTCCCCTGGCTGACCCAGGGGAAGAAAAGTCCTCTGAGAGCCATGACTTGTTCATCTTGGTTCTTTTAGAGACACAGCGAGGGGACTCCAACCACAGTCTCCCTCGTTTCCACTAACTGGGCCACACACACCCCACTTGACTGGCATCGGTTGAGCCCCCTTTTGAAAAAGAAAAAGATGCTTTGCATGAAGCACTCTCAAAAATATGCGTGCCTTTCCCATCCCCTGGCTGACCCAGGGGAAGAAAAGTCCTCTGAGAGCCATGACTTGTTCATCTTGGTTCTTTTAGAGACACAGCGAGGGGACTCCAACCACAGTCTCCCTCGTTTCCACTAACTGGGCCACACACACCCCACTTGACTGGCATCGGTTGAGCCCCCTTTTGAAAAAGAAAAAGATGCTTTGCATGAAGCACTCTCAAAAATACGCGTGCCTTTCCCGTCCCCTGGCTGACCCAGGGGAAGAAAAGTCCTCTGAGAGCCATGACTTGTTCATCTTGGTTCTTTTAGAGACACAGCAAGGGGACTCCAACCACAGTCTCCCTCGTTTCCACTAACTGGGCCACACACACCCCACTTGACTGGCATCGGTTGAGCCCCCTTTTGAAAAAGAAAAAGATGCTTTGCATGAAGCACTCTCAAAAATACGCGTGCCTTTCCCGTCCCCTGGCTGACCCAGGGGAAGAAATGTCCTCTGAGAGCCATGACTTGTTCATCTTGGTTCTTTTAGAGACACAGCGAGGGGACTCCAACCACAGTCTCCCTCGTTTCCACTAACTGGGCCACACACACCCCACTTGACTGGCATCGGTTGAGCCCCCTTTTGAAAAAGAAAAAGATGCTTTGCATGAAGCACTCTCAAAAATATGCGTGCCTTTCCCGTCCCCTGGCTGACCCAGGGGAAGAAAAGTCCTCTGAGAGCCATGACTTGTTCATCTTGGTTCTTTTAGAGACACAGCGAGGGGACTCCAACCACAGTCTCCCTCGTTTCCACTAACTGGGCCACACACACCCCACTTGACTGGCATCGGTTGAGCCCCCTTTTGAAAAAGAAAAAGATGCTTTGCATGAAGCACTCTCAAAAATACGCGTGCCTTTCCCGTCCCCTGGCTGTGTCAGGGGAAGAAAAGTCCTCTGAGAGCCATGACTTGTTCATCTTGGTTCTTTTAGAGACACAGCGAGGGGACTCCAACCACAGTCTCCCTCGTTTCCACTAACTGGGCCACACACACCCCACTTGACTGGCATCGGTTGAGCCCCCTTTTGAAAAAGAAAAAGATGCTTTGCATGAAGCACTCTCAAAAATACGCGTGCCTTTCCCGTCCCCTGGCTGACCCAGGGGAAGAAAAGTCCTCTGAGAGCCATGACTTGTTCATCTTGGTTCTTTTAGAGACACAGCGAGGGGACTCCAACCAGTCTCCCTCGTTTCCACTAACTGGGCCACACACACCCCACTTGACTGGCATCGGTTGAGCCCCCTTTTGAAAAAGAAAAAGATGCTTTGCATGAAGCACTCTCAAAAATACGCGTGCCTTTCCCGTCCCCTGGCTGACCCAGGGGAAGAAAAGTCCTCTGAGAGCCATGACTTGTTCATCTTGGTTCTTTTAGAGACACAGCGAGGGGACTCCAACCACAGTCTCCCTCGTTTCCCCTAACTGGGCCACACACACCCCACTTGACTGGCATCGGTTGAGCCCCCTTTTGAAAAAGAAAAAGATGCTTTGCATGAAGCACTCTCAAAAATACGCGTGCCTTTCCCGTCCCCTGGCTGACCCAGGGGAAGAAAAGTCCTCTGAGAGCCATGACTTGTTCATCTTGGTTCTTTTAGAGACTCAGCGAGAGGACTCCAACCACAGTCTCCCTCGTTTCCACTAACTGGGCCACACACACCCCACTTGACTGGCATCGGTTGAGCCCCCTTTTGAAAAAGAAAAAGATGCTTTGCATGAAGCACTCTCAAAAATACGCGTGCCTTTCCCGTCCCCTGGCTGACCCAGGGGAAGAAAAGTTCTCTGAGAGCCATGACTTGTTCATCTTGGTTCTTTTAGAGACACAGCGAGGGGACTCCAACCACAGTCTCCCTCGTTTCCACTAACTGGGCCACACACACCCCACTTGACTGGCATCGGTTGAGCCCCCTTTTGAAAAAGAAAAAGATGCTTTGCATGAAGCACTCTCAAAAATACGCATGCCTTTCCCGTCCCCTGGCTGACCCAGGGGAAGAAAAGTCCTCTGAGAGCCATGACTTGTTCATCTTGGTTCTTTTAGAGACACAGCGAGGGGACTCCAACCACAGTCTCCCTCGTTTCCACTAACTGGGCCACACACACCCCACTTGACTGGCATCGGTTGAGCCCCCTTTTGAAAAAGAAAAAGATGCTTTGCATGAAGCACTCTCAAAAATACGCGTGCCTTTCCCATCCCCTGGCTGACCCAGGGGAAGAAAAGTCCTCTGAGAGCCATGACTTGTTCATCTTGGTTCTTTTAGAGACACAGCGAGGGGACTCCAACCACAGTCTCCCTCGTTTCCACTAACTGGGCCACACACACCCCACTTGACTGGCATCGGTTGAGCCCCCTTTTGAAAAAGAAAAAGATGCTTTGCATGAAGCACTCTCAAAAATACGCGTGCCTTTCCCGTCCCCTGGCTGACCCAGGGGAAGAAAAGTCCTCTGAGAGCCATGACTTGTTCATCTTGGTTCTTTTAGAGACACAGCAAGGGGACTCCAACCACAGTCTCCCTCGTTTCCACTAACTGGGCCACACACACCCCACTTGACTGGCATCGGTTGAGCCCCCTTTTGAAAAAGAAAAAGATGCTTTGCATGAAGCACTCTCAAAAATACGCGTGCCTTTCCCGTCCCCTGGCTGACCCAGGGGAAGAAAAGTCCTCTGAGAGCCATGACTTGTTCATCTTGGTTCTTTTAGAGACACAGCGAGGGGACTCCAACCACAGTCTCCCTCGTTTCCCCTAACTGGGCCACACACACCCCACTTGACTGGCATCGGTTGAGCCCCCTTTTGAAAAAGAAAAAGATGCTTTGCATGAAGCACTCTCAAAAATACGCGTGCCTTTCCCGTCCCCTGGCTGACCCAGGGGAAGAAAAGTTCTCTGAGAGCCATGACTTGTTCATCTTGGTTCTTTTAGAGACACAGCGAGGGGACTCCAACCACAGTCTCCCTCGTTTCCACTAACTGGGCCACACACACCCCACTTGACTGGCATCGGTTGAGCCCCCTTTTGAAAAAGAAAAAGATGCTTTGCATGAAGCACTCTCAAAAATACGCGTGCCTTTCCCGTCCCCTGGCTGACCCAGGGGAAGAAAAGTCCTCTGAGAGCCATGACTTGTTCATCTTGGTTCTTTTAGAGACACAGCGAGGGGACTCCAACCACAGTCTCCCTCGTTTCCACTAACTGGGCCACACACACCCCACTTGACTGGCATCGGTTGAGCCCCCTTTTGAAAAAGAAAAAGATGCTTTGCATGAAGCACTCTCAAAAATACGCGTGCCTTTCCCATCCCCTGGCTGACCCAGGGGAAGAAAAGTCCTCTGAGAGCCATGACTTGTTCATCTTGGTTCTTTTAGAGACACAGCGAGGGGACTCCAACCACAGTCTCCCTCGTTTCCACTAACTGGGCCACACACACCCCACTTGACTGGCATCGGTTGAGCCCCCTTTTGAAAAAGAAAAAGATGCTTTGCATGAAGCACTCTCAAAAATACGCGTGCCTTTCCCGTCCCCTGGCTGACCCAGGGGAAGAAAAGTCCTCTGAGAGCCATGACTTGTTCATCTTGGTTCTTTTAGAGACACAGCAAGGGGACTCCAACCACAGTCTCCCTCGTTTCCACTAACTGGGCCACACACACCCCACTTGACCTGGCATCGGTTGAGCCCCCTTTTGAAAAAGAAAAAGATGCTTTGCATGAAGCACTCTCAAAAATACGCGTGCCTTTCCGTCCCCTGGCTGACCCAGGGGAAGAAAAGTCCTCTGAGAGCCATGACTTGTTCATCTTGGTTCTTTTAGAGACACAGCGAGGGGACTCCAACCACAGTCTCCCTCGTTTCCACTAACTGGGCCACACACACCCCACTTGACTGGCATCGGTTGAGCCCCCTTTTGAAAAAGAAAAAGATGCTTTGCATGAAGCACTCTCAAAAATACGCGTGCCTTTCCCGTCCCCTGGCTGACCCAGGGGAAGAAAAGTCCTCTGAGAGCCATGACTTGTTCATCTTGGTTCTTTTAGAGACACAGCGAGTGGACTCCAACCACAGTCTCCCTCGTTTCCACTAACTGGGCCACACACACCCCACTTGACTGGCATCGGTTGAGCCCCCTTTTGAAAAAGAAAAAGATGCTTTGCATGAAGCACTCTCAAAAATACGCGTGCCTTTCCCGTCCCTTGGCTGACCCAGGGGAAGAAAAGTCCTCTGAGAGCCATGACTTGTTCATCTTGGTTCTTTTAGAGACACAGCGAGGGGACTCCAACCACAGTCTCCCTCGTTTCACCTAACTGGGCCACACACACCCCACTTGACTGGCATCGGTTGAGCCCCCTTTTGAAAAAGAAAAAGATGCTTTGCATGAAGCACTCTCAAAAATACGCGTGCCTTTCCCGTCCCCTGGCTGACCCAGGGGAAGAAAAGTCCTCTGAGAGCCATGACTTGTTCATCTTGGTTCTTTTAGAGACACAGCGAGGGGACTCCAACCACAGTCTCCCTCGTTTCCACTAACTGGGCCACACACACCCCACTTGACTGGCATCGGTTGAGCCCCCTTTTGAAAAAGAAAAAGATGCTTTGCATGAAGCACTCTCAAAAATACGCGTGCCTTTCCCGTCCCCTGGCTGACCCAGGGGAAGAAAAGTCCTCTGAGAGCCATGACTTGTTCATCTTGGTTCTTTTAGAGACACAGCGAGGGGACTCCAACCACAGTCTCCCTCGTTTCCCCTAACTGGGCCACACACACCCCACTTGACTGGCATCGGTTGAGCCCCCTTTTGAAAAAGAAAAAGATGCTTTGCATGAAGCACTCTCAAAAATACGCGTGCCTTTCCCGTCCCCTGGCTGACCCAGGGGAAGAAAAGTCCTCTGAGAGCCATGACTTGTTCATCTTGGTTCTTTTAGAGACACAGCGAGGGGACTCCAACCACAGTCTCCCTCGTTTCCACTAACTGGGCCACACACACCCCACTTGACTGGCATCGGTTGAGCCCCCTTTTGAAAAAGAAAAAGATGCTTTGCATGAAGCACTCTCAAAAATACGCGTGCCTTTCCCGTCCCCTGGCTGACCCAGGGGAAGAAAAGTCCTCTGAGAGCCATGACTTGTTCATCTTGGTTCTTTTAGAGACACAGCGAGGGGACTCCAACCACAGTCTCCCTCGTTTCCACTAACTGGGCCACACACACCCCACTTGACTGGCATCGGTTGAGCCCCCTTTTGAAAAAGAAAACGATGCTTTGCATGAAGCACTCTCAAAAATACGCGTGCCTTTCCCGTCCCCTGGCTGACCCAGGGGAAGAAAAGTCCTCTGAGAGCCATGACTTGTTCATCTTGGTTCTTTTAGAGACACAGCGAGGGGACTCCAACCACAGTCTCCCTCGTTTCCACTAACTGGGCCACACACACCCCACTTGACTGGCATCGGTTGAGCCCCCTTTTGAAAAAGAAAAAGATGCTTTGCATGAAGCACTCTCAAAAATACGCGTGCCTTTCCCGTCCCCTGGCTGACCCAGGGGAAGAAAAGTCCTCTGAGAGCCATGACTTGTTCATCTTGGTTCTTTTAGAGACACAGCGAGGGGACTCCAACCACAGTCTCCCTCGTTTCCACTAACTGGGCCACACACACCCCACTTGACTGGCATCGGTTGAGCCCCCTTTTGAAAAAGAAAAAGATGCTTTGCATGAAGCACTCTCAAAAATACGCGTGCCTTTCCCGTCCCCTGGCTGACCCAGGGGAAGAAAAGTCCTCTGAGAGCCATGACTTGTTCATCTTGGTTCTTTTAGAGACACAGTGAGGGGACTCCAACCACAGTCTCCCTCGTTTCCACTAACTGGGCCACACACACCCCACTTGACTGGCATCGGTTGAGCCCCCTTTTGAAAAAGAAAAAGATGCTTTGCATGAAGCACTCTCAAAAATACGCGTGCCTTTCCCGTCCCCTGGCTGACCCAGGGGAAGAAAAGTCCTCTGAGAGCCATGACTTGTTCATCTTGGTTCTTTTAGAGACACAGCGAGGGGACTCAAACCACAGTCTCCCTCGTTTCCACTAACTGGGCCACACACACCCCACTTGACTGGCATCGGTTGAGCCCCCTTTTGAAAAAGAAAAAGATGCTTTGCATGAAGCACTCTCAAAAATACGCGTGCCTTTCCCGTCCCCTGGCTGACCCAGGGGAAGAAAAGTCCTCTGAGAGCCATGACTTGTTCATCTTGGTTCTTTTAGAGACACAGCGAGGGGACTCCAACCACAGTCTCCCTCGTTTCCCCTAACTGGGCCACACACACCCCACTTGACTGGCATCGGTTGAGCCCCCTTTTGAAAAAGAAAAAGATGCTTTGCATGAAGCACTCTCAAAAATACGCGTGCCTTTCCCGTCCCCTGGCTGACCCAGGGGAAGAAAAGTCCTCTGAGAGCCATGACTTGTTCATCTTGGTTCTTTTAGAGACACAGCGAGGGGACTCCAACCACAGTCTCCCTCGTTTCCACTAACTGGGCCACACACACCCCACTTGACTGGCATCGGTTGAGCCCCCTTTTGAAAAAGAAAAAGATGCTTTGCATGAAGCACTCTCAAAAATACGCGTGCCTTTCCCGTCCCCTGGCTGACCCAGGGGAAGAAAAGTCCTCTGAGAGCCATGACTTGTTCATCTTGGTTCTTTTAGAGACACAGCGAGGGGACTCCAACCACAGTCTCCCTCGTTTCCACTAACTGGGCCACACACACCCCACTTGACTGGCATCGGTTGAGCCCCCTTTTGAAAAAGAAAACGATGCTTTGCATGAAGCACTCTCAAAAATACGCGTGCCTTTCCCGTCCCCTGGCTGACCCAGGGGAAGAAAAGTCCTCTGAGAGCCATGACTTGTTCATCTTGGTTCTTTTAGAGACACAGCGAGGGGACTCCAACCACAGTCTCCCTCGTTTCCACTAACTGGGCCACACACACCCCACTTGACTGGCATCGGTTGAGCCCCCTTTTGAAAAAGAAAAAGATGCTTTGCATGAAGCACTCTCAAAAATACGCGTGCCTTTCCCGTCCCCTGGCTGACCCAGGGGAAGAAAAGTCCTCTGAGAGCCATGACTTGTTCATCTTGGTTCTTTTAGAGACACAGCGAGGGGACTCCAACCACAGTCTCCCTCGTTTCCACTAACTGGGCCACACACACCCCACTTGACTGGCATCGGTTGAGCCCCCTTTTGAAAAAGAAAAAGATGCTTTGCATGAAGCACTCTCAAAAATACGCGTGCCTTTCCCGTCCCCTGGCTGACCCAGGGGAAGAAAAGTCCTCTGAGAGCCATGACTTGTTCATCTTGGTTCTTTTAGAGACACAGTGAGGGGACTCCAACCACAGTCTCCCTCGTTTCCACTAACTGGGTCACACACACCCCACTTGACTGGCATCGGTTGAGCCCCCTTTTGAAAAAGAAAAAGATGCTTTGCATAAAGCACTCTCAAAAATACGCGTGCCTTTCCCGTCCCCTGGCTGACCCAGGGGAAGAAAAGTCCTCTGAGAGCCATGACTTGTTCATCTTGGTTCTTTTAGAGACACAGCGAGGGGACTCCAACCACAGTCTCCCTCGTTTCCACTAACTGGGCCACACACACCCCACTTGACTGGCATCGGTTGAGCCCCCTTTTGAAAAAGAAAAAGATGCTTTGCATGAAGCACTCTCAAAAATACGCGTGCCTTTCCCGTCCCCTGGCTGACCCAGGGGAAGAAAAGTCCTCTGAGAGCCATGACTTGTTCATCTTGGTTCTTTTAGAGACACAGCGAGGGGACTCCAACCACAGTCTCCCTCGTTTCCACTAACTGGGCCACACACACCCCACTTGACTGGCATCGGTTGAGCCCCCTTTTGAAAAAGAAAAATATGCTTTGCATGAAGCACTCTCAAAAATACGCGTGCCTTTCCCGTCCCCTGGCTGACCCAGGGGAAGAAAAGTCCTCTGAGAGCCATGACTTGTTCATCTTGGTTCTTTTAGAGACACAGCGAGGGGACTCCAACCACAGTCTCCCTCGTTTCCACTAACTGGGCCACACACACCCCACTTGACTGGCATCGGTTGAGCCCCCTTTTGAAAAAGAAAAAGATGCTTTGCATGAAGCACTCTCAAAAATGCGCGTGCCTTTCCCGTCCCCTGGCTGACCCAGGGGAAGAAAAGTCCTCTGAGAGCCATGACTTGTTCATCTTGGTTCTTTTAGAGACACAGCGAGGGGACTCCAACCACAGTCTCCCTCGTTTCCACTAATTGGGCCACACACACCCCACTTGACTGGCATCGGTTGAGCCCCCTTTTGAAAAAGAAAAATATGCTTTGCATGAAGCACTCTCAAAAATACGCGTGCCTTTCCTGTCCCCTGGCTGACCCAGGGGAAGAAAAGTCCTCTGAGAGCCATGACTTGTTCATCTTGGGTCTTTTAGAGACACAGCGAGGGGACTCCAACCACAGTCTCCCTCGTTTCCACTAACTGGGCCACACACACCCCACTTGACTGGCATCGGTTGAGCCCCCTTTTGAAAAAGAAAAAGATGCTTTGCATGAAGCACTCTCAAAAATACGCGTGCCTTTCCCGTCCCCTGGCTGACCCAGGGGAAGAAAAGTCCTCTGAGAGCCATGACTTGTTCATCTTGGTTCTTTTAGAGACACAGCGAGGGGACTCCAACCACAGTCTCCCTCGTTTCCACTAACTGGGCCACACACACCCCACTTGACTGGCATCGGTTGAGCCCCCTTTTGAAAAAGAAAAAGATGCTTTGCATGAAGCACTCTCAAAAATATGCGTGCCTTTCCCATCCCCTGGCTGACCCAGGGGAAGAAAAGTCCTCTGAGAGCCATGACTTGTTCATCTTGGTTCTTTTAGAGACACAGCGAGGGGACTCCAACCACAGTCTCCCTCGTTTCCACTAACTGGGCCACACACACCCCACTTGACTGGCAACGGTTGAGCCCCCTTTTGAAAAAGAAAAAGATGCTTTGCATGAAGCACTCTCAAAAATACGCGTGCCTTTCCCGTCCCCTGGCTGACCCAGGGGAAGAAAAGTCCTCTGAGAGCCATGACTTGTTCATCTTGGTTCTTTTAGAGACACAGCGAGGGGACTCCAACCACAGTCTCCCTCGTTTCCACTAACTGGGCCACACACACCCCACTTGACTGGCATCGGTTGAGCCCCCTTTTGAAAAAGAAAAAGATGCTTTGCATGAAGCACTCTCAAAAATACGCGTGCCTTTCCCGTCCCCTGGCTGACCCAGGGGAAGAAAAGTCCTCTGAGAGCCATGACTTGTTCATCTTGGTTCTTTTAGAGACACAGCGAGGGGACTCCAACCACAGTCTCCCTCGTTTCCACTAACTGGGCCACACACACCCCACTTGACTGGCATCGGTTGAGCCCCCTTTTGAAAAAGAAAAAGATGCTTTGCATGAAGCACTCTCAAAAATACGCGTGCCTTTCCCGTCCCCTGGCTGACCCAGGGGAAGAAAAGTCCTCTGAGAGCCATGACTTGTTCATCTTGGGTCTTTTAGAGACACAGCGAGGGGACTCCAACCACAGTCTCCCTCGTTTCCACTAACTGGGCCACACACACCCCACTTGACTGGCATCGGTTGAGCCCCCTTTTGAAAAAGAAAAAGATGCTTTGCATGAAGCACTCTCAAAAATACGCGTGCCTTTCCCGTCCCCTGGCTGACCCAGGGGAAGAAAAGTCCTCTGAGAGCCATGACTTGTTCATCTTGGTTCTTTTAGAGACACAGCGAGGGGACTCCAACCACAGTCTCCCTCGTTTCCACTAACTGGGCCACACACACCCCACTTGACTGGCATCGGTTGAGCCCCCTTTTGAAAAAGAAAAAGATGCTTTGCATGAAGCACTCTCAAAAATACGCGTGCCTTTCCCATCCCCTGGCTGACCCAGGGGAAGAAAAGTCCTCTGAGAGCCATGACTTGTTCATCGTGGTTCTTTTAGAGACACAGCGAGGGGACTCCAACCACAGTCTCCCTCGTTTCCACTAACTGGGCCACACACACCCCACTTGACTGGCATCGGTTGAGCCCCCTTTTGAAAAAGAAAAAGATGCTTTGCATGAAGCACTCTCAAAAATACGCGTGCCTTTCCCGTCCCCTGGCTGACCCAGGGGAAGAAAAGTCCTCTGAGAGCCATGTGTCACGCTCCCCGGGTCCTCGGCTCCCCTCCCCGGGTCCTCAGCCCCGCTCCCCGGCTCACCTGCCACGCTCCCCTCGTCCCAGCCTCCGGTGCCCGTCCTCCATAGGTCCTCTGGTCGCCGATCCCGGCGTCCGACATCTTCCCAGGCCCTGGCCGGCTCTCCTGCGTCCTCCTCGCAGCCTCCTTCCCTGGCTTCTGGCACCCGGGCCGCGCGCATGCGCATTAGGGCACGCGCGCGGTCACTGACCCTTTCTTAAGGGGCCAGCGTCCAGTAACAGGAAATGAGGTTAGTCAGGTTCAGGGTATAAAGGGGGTTCTTGTCCAAGGGGGCGGGGCCTGATCTTCGTGTTCCCTGAGCTAGGAGTCAGGTCTCCTGGTGTTTATGTGCCTGTACTCACCTATCTCTCTTTGTAGAGCCGTACCTGCCTCGCCATCCAGTCTGCCGTATCCCGAACCCCGCACGCTGTCCGTCTGCCATCCGACAGCACCTGCCATCTTGGATCCCTGCGGTGACCCGTCATCTTGCTCCAGAGGTTCCGGACTCCGCCTGATATCATCTCGGCCTCCGAACCTGAGCTACGTCACCAAGACTACCTTCTGTGACTCCGTGGTCCCAGGGACTCCTCCGCTGTCTTCACTTGCACGGACTATCCTGCTGCCCTTCAGTGCTTCAGCTGCCGGACTCCCTACCTCCATCTTAGAGTTCGGTCCAGTGGATCCACCTCCTGGGTCTGCCCGACCGCCCGGCCGTGACAGTAAGATCAGGCCATGGATCCCGCTGCTGCACTAATGGCCCTGCAAGAGGAACTCCAACGCCAGCGTGAAGTCCAGACCCGCATGCTGCAATTCATGACCTCCGTGGACACCCGCCTGTACACATTACAAGCATCAATGACGCCTGCGGCACCCAGGTCCCCCGCCAGGCAAGCCATGGCTCCCGTACCAGTGGCAGCCTCTTCAGATGCTTCCCGACTCCGTTTGGCGTCACCTCCTCGGTATGCTGGAGATCCCAAGACCTGCAGGGGCTTCATAAACCAATGTTCCCTTCACTTCACGCAGCTGCCACATCTGTTCGCCTCCGACCAAGCCAAGGTCGCCTTTATAATGTCCCACCTAGAGGGCGAGGCGCTGGCGTGGATGAACCCCGTGTGGGAGAAGGAGGACCCCATGACCAAGGATCTTCAACAGTTCCTACAGGCCTTCCGCAGTACCTTTGACGAGCCAGGACGCGCCTCTGCCTCTGCTTCATCACTCCTCCGCCTACGTCAAGGGACACTGACGGTGGGTCAATACGCCATCCGTTTCCGCACTTTGGCTTCAGAACTCGGGTGGAATAATGAGGCCCTAACAGCCGCCTTCTGGGAAGGACTCTCGAGTCGCATCAAGGATGAGTTGGCGGGTCGGGACGTGCCCTCCACCCTAGATGCACTGATCGCCCTAGCAACTCGTGTGGACATACGTTTTCAGGAGCGCTCCAAAGAGCTATCTCGGGAGAGACGCCCGGTACGGCATTCTCCTCCGCCGCAGAAGTCCTCCGTTCCTCAGTCATCAACAGCTGGGATTCCCGTCCACGAGCCCATGCAGATCGACCGAGTGCGGCAGTCTGAACGACGTCGAGCAGAGCGGCTCGCCCAGGGCCTCTGCTTTTACTGTGGTGAGGACACCCACCTGCTACGCTCCTGTCCAGAGAGGCCGGGAAACTCCAAAGCCTAGGGTTGGTAGGAGAGGCCACCCTAGGTGCTGGGACCCTCTCTGACCCAGTTACATGGACAGTGCAAGTGACCACGGGAGAGACGCGGTTCACGGCTGATGCCTACCTCGATTCCGGGGCAGCAGGCAATTTCATCCAGCAGGCCACGGTGGACAAGTACCGGGTGCCTGTCATGCCACTCGACAAACCCCTAGTGATTGCCTCGGTGGATGGGAGGCCTCTCTCTGATACCATATCCTTGATCACCAGGCCTGTCGAACTACGCATCGGTGCTCTTCACACCGAGAACATCGCTCTCTACGTTCTCCCACACATGTCCCACCAGATCCTGTTGGGACTCCCATGGTTGCGGACACATGAACCATCGGTTAGCTGGGGTACTGGCGAAGTCACCCGTTGGGGCTCTTCGTGTCATGAGAGGTGCCTAAAGTCCATACCCCCCCTCCGACGACCTCCGGTTCCTGAGACCCTAACGGGGCTGCCTTCGGCCTATTGGTCCTTTGCCGATGTCTTTGACAAAAAGGAATCCGAGGTACTGCCGCCACATCGTCCATACGATTGTGCCATTGACCTGCTTCCAGGGACAACCCCACCTAGAGGACGGATATATCCTTTATCTCCAGCCGAAACCAGGGCCATGTCAGATTACATCTCAGAGAGCCTAGCAAGAGGGTTCATTCGGAGATCCTCCTCTCCTGCTGGAGCAGGTTTCTTCTTTGTCAAGAAGAAAGAGGGCGACTTACGCCCATGCATAGACTACCGGGGTCTCAACCAAATCACCGTGAAAAACAAATACCCCCTGCCGCTCATTCCCGAATTATTTGACCGGCTTAGAGGAGCTCGTGTGTTCACCAAGCTGGATCTTCGGGGTGCTTACAATCTGATACGCATCCGCTCTGGTGACGAATGGAAAACCGCATTTAATACGCGCGATGGACATTATGAGTACTGCGTGATGCCCTTCGGTCTGTGTAACGCTCCTGCCGTCTTCCAAGAACTGGTGAACGACGTGTTTCGGGACCTTCTCTACATCTGTGTGGTTGTTTATCTAGATGACATCCTTGTCTTCTCTCCGGACCTCCAAACCCACAGAGAAAACGTACAGCTGGTCTTACAAAGACTGAGAGAGAATCGCCTGTACGCAAAGTATGAGAAGTGTGTCTTTGAGCAGTCTTCCCTCCCCTTTCTGGGGTACATCATCTCTGATACTGGACTGCAGATGGACCCCAAGAAGGTCTCCGCCATCATCAACTGGCCTCCGCCTTCTGGACTGAAGGCAATCCAACGCTTCCTGGGATTCGCCAACTACTACCGCCAGTTTATCCCGCACTTCTCTGCCTTGACCGCTCCTCTCTCCGCTTTGACCAAAAAGGAGGCTAATCCTAAGGACTGGTCACCTGCGGCAGACGCCGCATTTTGTTCTTTGAAGCGAGCATTCGCCTCCGCCCCTGTACTCCACCGACCGGAGTTAAACCGCCAGTTCACCTTGGAGGTGGATGCCTCCTCCTCAGGAGCCGGAGCAGTACTCATGCAAAAATCCTCCTCCGGGAAGATGGTGACCTGCGGTTTCTTCTCTAAGAGCTTCTCAGCACCCGAACGTAATTACACCATCGGTGACCGAGAACTACTGGCGGTCAAACTGGCTCTGGAGGAGTGGCGCTACCTCCTGGAAGGAGCAGTGTACCCCGTGATTATCTACACGGACCACAAAAACCTGGAATACCTGCGGTCCGCTCAGCGACTGAACCCACGGCAAGCCAGGTGGTCCTTATTCTTTGCCAGGTTTGACTTCCAGCTCCACTTCCGACCAGCGGACAAGAATGTACGCGCTGATGCCTTGTCTAGGTCTCTCATGCCCATGGAACAGGAGGAAGAGACTATCCAGCCTATCATCTCTCCTAGCAAGATTGTTCCGGTGGCTCCTGTCACTCTGGCCCAGATACCACCTGGGAAGACCTATGTCTCGGAGACCGACAGGCTAACGGTCTTACACTGGGGTCATACCTCAAAAACAGCCGGCCATGCAGGCCAGAAGAGAACATGGGGTGCAATTGTACGCCATTACTGGTGGCCATCTCTTCGCACGGACGTCGCCGCCTTTGTCTCTGCCTGCTCCTCTTGTGCCAGAAACAAGACGCCCAAACACCTCCCACATGGCCGCCTTCTGCCTCTGCCGATACCTTCGATTCCGTGGCAACACATAGCAATGGACTTTATTACGGACTTGCCATTGTCATCCGGGCACACAGTCATATGGGTCGTGGTGGACCGGTTCTCAAAAATGGCCCATTTCGTTCCTATGGCTGGACTGCCCTCTGCTCAGGAACTCGCGGACGCTTTTATACAACACATCTTCCGCTTGCATGGCTTTCCATTACACATCGTATCAGACAGAGGAACTCAGTTCACCTCCCGCTTCTGGAGGGCTCTCTGTAACCATCTGGGAGTGACTCTGGACTTTTCATCTGCATACCATCCTCAGTCTAATGGCCAAGTAGAGAGGGTCAATCAAATCTTGACCTCATTTCTACGTCACTATGTTAACGCCCATCACGACGACTGGTCCGCTCTTCTACCTTGGGCTGAATTCTCCCACAACCACCACATCAGTGAGTCGTCCTCCAGCTCTCCCTTCCATGTTGTTTACGGACTTCAGCCTTCCATCCCATTGCCTGTATCCCCCTCTTCGGATGTCCCTGCTGCAGATACAGTAGCCCGTGACTTTGCCACCATTTGGGACTCTGTCAAGGTGTCTCTAGGACGTGCTTCCCTGCGGATGAAGAGACACGCAGACAAGAAACGCCTGGATCCTCCGTGTTTCTCTCCTGGAGACCTCGTCTGGCTTTCTTCCCAGTACGTCCGCCTGAAGATACCTTCATACAAGCTGGGTCCTCGCTACATTGGGCCGTTTAAAGTCCTCACCAGGATCAATGAGGTCTCCTACAAGCTGCAGCTCCCGGCCACGATGAGGATACCCAACTCGTTCCACGTCTCCCTGCTCAAGCCGGTGGTCCTTGGTCCCTTCTCCGCTGCTGCCAGTCCAGCTCCTCCACCTATTGCCGATGATGACATCTATGCGGTAAGGGATATCGTGGCCATGAAGACCGTACGAGGTCGGCAGTTCTTCCTGGTGGACTGGGAAGGGTATGGTCCTGAGGATAGGTCCTGGGAGCCCAGGGAAAACGTAGGCACTCCTCTTATCCGTGCCTTCTTGTCCCGGTTGCGGGGAGGGGGGCGTGGGGGGGGGGTACTGTCACGCTCCCCGGGTCCTCGGCTCCCCTCCCCGGGTCCTCAGCCCCGCTCCCCGGCTCACCTGCCACGCTCCCCTCGTCCCAGCCTCCGGTGCCCGTCCTCCATAGGTCCTCTGGTCGCCGATCCCGGCGTCCGACATCTTCCCAGGCCCTGGCCGGCTCTCCTGCGTCCTCCTCGCAGCCTCCTTCCCTGGCTTCTGGCACCCGGGCCGCGCGCATGCGCATTAGGGCACGCGCGCGGTCACTGACCCTTTCTTAAGGGGCCAGCGTCCAGTAACAGGAAATGAGGTTAGTCAGGTTCAGGGTATAAAGGGGGTTCTTGTCCAAGGGGGCGGGGCCTGATCTTCGTGTTCCCTGAGCTAGGAGTCAGGTCTCCTGGTGTTTATGTGCCTGTACTCACCTATCTCTCTTTGTAGAGCCGTACCTGCCTCGCCATCCAGTCTGCCGTATCCCGAACCCCGCACGCTGTCCGTCTGCCATCCGACAGCACCTGCCATCTTGGATCCCTGCGGTGACCCGTCATCTTGCTCCAGAGGTTCCGGACTCCGCCTGATATCATCTCGGCCTCCGAACCTGAGCTACGTCACCAAGACTACCTTCTGTGACTCCGTGGTCCCAGGGACTCCTCCGCTGTCTTCACTTGCACGGACTATCCTGCTGCCCTTCAGTGCTTCAGCTGCCGGACTCCCTACCTCCATCTTAGAGTTCGGTCCAGTGGATCCACCTCCTGGGTCTGCCCGACCGCCCGGCCGTGACACCATGACTTGTTCATCTTGGGTCTTTTAGAGACACAGCGAGGGGACTCCAACCACAGTCTCCCTCGTTTCCACTAACTGGGCCACACACACCCCACTTGACTGGCATCGGTTGAGCCCCCTTTTGAAAAAGAAAAAGATGCTTTGCATGAAGCACTCTCAAAAATACGCGTGCCTTTCCCGTCCCCTGGCTGACCCAGGGGAAGAAAAGTCCTCTGAGAGCCATGACTTGTTCATCTTGGTTCTTTTAGAGACACAGCGAGGGGACTCCAACCACAGTCTCCCTCGTTTCCACTAACTGGGCCACACACACCCCACTTGACTGGCATCGGTTGAGCCCCCTTTTGAAAAAGAAAAAGATGCTTTGCATGAAGCACTCTCAAAAATATGCGTGCCTTTCCCATCCCCTGGCTGACCCAGGGGAAGAAAAGTCCTCTGAGAGCCATGACTTGTTCATCTTGGTTCTTTTAGAGACACAGCGAGGGGACTCCAACCACAGTCTCCCTCGTTTCCACTAACTGGGCCACACACACCCCACTTGACTGGCAACGGTTGAGCCCCCTTTTGAAAAAGAAAAAGATGCTTTGCATGAAGCACTCTCAAAAATACGCGTGCCTTTCCCGTCCCCTGGCTGACCCAGGGGAAGAAAAGTCCTCTGAGAGCCATGACTTGTTCATCTTGGTTCTTTTAGAGACACAGCGAGGGGACTCCAACCACAGTCTCCCTCGTTTCCACTAACTGGGCCACACACACCCCACTTGACTGGCATCGGTTGAGCCCCCTTTTGAAAAAGAAAAAGATGCTTTGCATGAAGCACTCTCAAAAATACGCGTGCCTTTCCCGTCCCCTGGCTGACCCAGGGGAAGAAAAGTCCTCTGAGAGCCATGACTTGTTCATCTTGGTTCTTTTAGAGACACAGCGAGGGGACTCCAACCACAGTCTCCCTCGTTTCCACTAACTGGGCCACACACACCCCACTTGACTGGCATCGGTTGAGCCCCCTTTTGAAAAAGAAAAAGATGCTTTGCATGAAGCACTCTCAAAAATACGCGTGCCTTTCCCGTCCCCTGGCTGACCCAGGGGAAGAAAAGTCCTCTGAGAGCCATGACTTGTTCATCTTGGTTCTTTTAGAGACACAGCGAGGGGACTCCAACCACAGTCTCCCTCGTTTCCACTAACTGGGCCACACACACCCCACTTGACTGGCATCGGTTGAGCCCCCTTTTGAAAAAGAAAAAGATGCTTTGCATGAAGCACTCTCAAAAATACGCGTGCCTTTCCCGTCCCCTGGCTGACCCAGGGGAAGAAAAGTCCTCTGAGAGCCATGACTTGTTCATCTTGGTTCTTTTAGAGACACAGCGAGGGGACTCCAACCACAGTCTCCCTCGTTTCCACTAACTGGGCCACACACACCCCACTTGACTGGCATCGGTTGAGCCCCCTTTTGAAAAAGAAAAAGATGCTTTGCATGAAGCACTCTTAAAAATACGCGTGCCTTTCCCGTCCCCTGGCTGACCCAGGGGAAGAAAAGTCCTCTGAGAGCCATGACTTGTTCATCTTGGTTCTTTTAGAGACACAGCGAGGGGACTCCAACCACAGTCTCCCTCGTTTCCACTAACTGGGCCACACACACCCCACTTGACTGGCATCGGTTGAGCCCCCTTTTGAAAAAGAAAAAGATGCTTTGCATGAAGCACTCTCAAAAATACGCGTGCCTTTCCCGTCCCCTGGCTGACCCAGGGGAAGAAAAGTCCTCTGAGAGCCATGACTTGTTCATCTTGGTTCTTTTAGAGACACAGCGAGGGGACTCCAACCACAGTCTCCTTCGTTGCCACTAACTGGGCCACACACACCCCACTTGACTGGCATCGGTTGAGCCCCCTTTTGAAAAAGAAAAAGATGCTTTGCATGAAGCACTCTCAAAAATACGCGTGCCTTTCCCGTCCCCTGGCCGACCCAGGGGAAGAAAAGTCCTCTGAGAGCCATGTCCACATTGTCAGTGGACAGACATGTGTGCTTATCTGCCAGCAGACCCCCAGCAGCACTAAAGACAGGTTCCGAGAGAACGCTGGCTGCAGGACACGACAAGATCCCCAAGGCGTACGTGGCGAGCTCGGCAATTTATCAAGATTGGAAGCCTAAAATGAGCAGGGCTCAAGTTGCACAATAATGGAATCGATGTTTCCTTGCATATACTCATATATCTGTGTGTCCTCCTCTTTTTCCTTGTCCAGCTCTTTTGTTTTCACATGAGTATATGTCCTTGTCACTTTCCCATGTGTTGTGAGTTGTTTGTCACCTTTTGGACACCTTTGAGGGTGTTTTCTAGGTGTTTTTCTGTGTTTGTGATTGCCTGCCATTGTTTCCTATGCAGTTCGAGTTCGGTTCGTCGAACGTTCGACGAGCCGAACTCGAACGGGACCCCCGTTCGGCGAACCGGCCTCGAGCCGAACCGGGACCGGTTCGCTCATCTCTACCAATAGACGCTTTTTTTTATTAGTAATCAAGGGCTTAATGGTAGCTGTTACTAACCCCTTATTACCCTGATTGCCACCGTACCAGGGCAATTAGAAAGAGCCAGGTAAAGTTCCAGGGTTAACGCATCTAATGGATGCAACAGTCCTGGGTGGATGCAGGCTAATATTTTTAGGCTGGTATCTTAGGTAACA
This sequence comes from Anomaloglossus baeobatrachus, assembly GCF_048569485.1. Classification (NCBI taxonomy): domain Eukaryota; kingdom Metazoa; phylum Chordata; class Amphibia; order Anura; family Aromobatidae; genus Anomaloglossus; species Anomaloglossus baeobatrachus. Next base: position 156,649,603 of record NC_134354.1, on the reverse strand, counting down.
AAAATAGGGCAAACTGCACACTGATTTTAAATTATTTATTTAAATAATTAGCAAAAAAACACATGCGGCTTTTCCTATTTTGATACACAGCCTAGATAGTGTGCACGGCTGGGGGCTGCAGCCTGTAGCCGTATGCTTTATCGTGGCTGGGTATCATAATATGAAAAACCATATTAAGACCATTTTTTTTATTACCTGAGTTGTCAAATCCGGATCATTACGCAAAGTTCCCTGTGAACTCTGGGCCCGGACGTGGCACTCGGGTACTTTTGAAACCATGCGGATCTGGACTTTTACAGTCCGAGTCCACCCATCACTAATTATAAATGATAAAGAGGATAGGTGATGCTTGTTCTAGACTGCCATAACAGAAGAAATCTGTCAGCTTCTCTCTGCCCATAATGTTATTCACAGTGCCAGGTAGTGGACTAAAACATTTTTAAAAACATATCTTTTTGGACCTCAATAAAGGTCTAATTGCAAAGAAAATAAACTTTTATAACACATGTAAATGGTGTCACACATTTATAATGGATAGTCTTAAGTGTGGGAACTGATCAAGCTCACAGGCAGCAAAGTGGGTTAGTGGTTAACAGCTTTGCTTTACAGTAGTGGGGTCCTGGGTTTGAATCCCACCAAGAACAACATCTTCAAAAAGTTTGTATTTTCTTCCTGTGTTTACGTGGGTTTCCTCTCCAAATACATAATTGTTGGGAATTTAGATTGTGAGCCCAAATGAGAACAGCAATACTAAAATTGTAAAAAAGCTATTGAGTTAATGGCACTTTATAACAAAATAAATACTCCTCATTAGTTAATGGCCTTAGTATTGTCATTCTCGTTGCAATGAAAAGAGAAGTCCAAATGAGAAAAATGAGACAAGGTTTACTAAAAAGAGCCCTTGTCCAGCTCAGGACAACCCAATGAATTTATAACACTATATATATATATATATATATATATATATATATATATATATATATATATATATGATAGCTTTGTTTTATTGGTAGATGTTTTTCTCCAAATCATGGTAACAGCATGATTCTAAAATTGTTGCAGTTTGCTACCCAGCACTGTTACTGGATTAGTGTGCAGAAATTGTGTTCTAGACTCTGTTAATGTAAGTTAAATGCCTTACAAGTCCTAGCCTAGTAGTTATTATGTGAAATAATCATGGGCATGCAATTCACAATTTTACTTGCTTTTTTTGCCAAGCTTCTTTGCTGTTTGACAGAATACATGTATCATAACAGGTCAGATTGGTTACACATTTGGATCACTATCAATCATATCTCATCTGACAAATTTATTGTGGCTTCTGTTCAAAAATACTCTACCTAATAAAACATTTTTTTGGAAGTGTTAAGAATATTAGAATGGCCATTGTAATACTAGCCCAGCACCACTTCACGGCACCCTCCTTTGCTGGGTCCTACTCTAAACTGCATCTTTCTGGGCTTCTTAAAAACCTACACAAGATCATCAGGTGACCACAAAAAGCTAATGAAAGATGACATATTTTGCATCATGTACAGATACGCATCTGTTTACATTGGTAGGTTCTGCCAGTCCAGTTTGAAGTCAGGTTACTACCAGCATGGGATACCGGCAAGGGAACCCCTGTTTTAATTCTTATTTCATTATATATGTAACATGGAGTGATTCTCTGTTTTGCTGGATTTGCACTCTAGCCCCCGCCAGTTTCATTAGCCTTTTGCTGATCTTGTGTAAGTTTTTAAGATGCCCAGAAAGATGCAGTTTAGAGTAGGACCCAGCAAAGGAGGGTGCCATGAAGTGGCACTGGGCTACTATTACAATGGCCATTCTAATATTCTAAATACCTCCAAAAATTTTTTTCATTAGGTAGAGTATTTTTGTGGTTTTGCAGTGTGCGAGTGTTTTTTATTTTTCACATATATTCTGCATCATGTACAGCTATGCACCGGTTCACATTGGTAGGTGTGCCAGTCCAGCTTGAAGTCAGGTAAGTACAAGCATGGGATACTGGGAAGGGAACACCTATTTTCATTCTTTTTTCATTTTATATATATATATATATATATATATATATATATATATATATATATACTAGAAGGTGGCCCGATTCTACGCAACGGGTATTCTAGAATTTACGTATTGTGTAGTTCATGTATGATTTTTGTTATATATATATATAGATGTTGTTGTCTGTAGTTACCAAGTGTTTGTGTAGGCGCTGTACATGTTCTGGGTGTTGTCTGGGTGTGAAGGGGGGTGAGAGCGGTGTTGTATGTGTGTTGCGTTGTTTGTGGAGCGCTGTGTGTCTGTAGCGTTGTGTGTGTGTTGCGCGGTTTGTGTGTGTGTGGTGTGTTTTGGGGGAGGTATGTTTTGTGCAATGTGTGTGTTGTGCGGTATGTGCGTATATTTGTGTGTGCAGCGTTGTCTGTGTGTGTGGGTGTCTGTGTAGGGCAGTTGTTTGTGGTTCCCAGTGTGTGTGCGTGGTGTGTTGTGCAGTGCGCGCGCGTGTGTGTGTGTTGGGGGAGGTGTGCACTTCCCATCGTGCTCCATCCCCCATGCAGCGCACTCCCCATCGTGCTCCATCCCCCATGCAGCGCACTCCCCATCATGCTCCATCCCCTATGCTGCGCACCCCCCATCGTGCTCCATCTCCCATGCTGCGCACTCCCAAACGTGCTCCATACGCCATGCTGCGCACTCCCAAACGTGCTCCATCCGCCATGCTGCGCACTCCCAAACGTGCTCCATCCGCCATACTCCGCACTCCCCATCGTGCTCCATCCCCCATGCAGCGCACTCCCCATTGTGCTCCATCTCCCGTGCTGCGCACTCCCAAACGTGCTCCATCCGCCATGCTGCGCACTCCCAAACGTGGTCCATCCACCATGCTGCGCACTCCCAAATGTGCTCCATCCGCCATACTCCGCACTCCCCATCGTGCTGCATCCCCCATGCTGCGCACTCCCAAACGTGCTCCATCCGCCATGCTGCGCACTCCCAAACGTGCTCCATCCGCCACGCTGCGCACTCCCAAACGTGCTCCATCCGCCATGCTGCACACTCCCAAACGTGGTCCATCCGCCATGCTGCGCACTCCCAAACGTGCTCCATCCGCCATGCTGCGCACTCCCAAACGTGCTCCATCCGCCATGCTGCGCACTCCCAAACGTGGTCCATCCGCCATGCTGCGCACTCCCAAACGTGCTCCATGCGCCATGCTGCGCACTCCCAAACGTGCTCCATCCCCCATGCTGCGCACCCCCCATCGTGCTCCATCCCCCATGCTGCACCAGCATCAGCCTCTCTACCCGCAGCATCAGCCTCTCTGCCCGCAGCATCAGCCTTTCTCCTCCCAGCATCAGCCTCTCTACCTGCAGCATCAGCCTCTCTCATCCCAGCATCAGCCTCTCTGTCCCCAGCATCAGCCTCTCTGTCCCCAGCATCAGCCTCTCTCCTCCCAGCATCAGCCTCTCTCCTCCCAGCATCAGCCTCTCTCCTCCCAGCATCAGCCTCTCTGTCCCCAGCATTAGCCTCTCTCCTCCCAGCATCAGCCTCTCTCATCCCAGCATCAGCCTCTCTCATCCCAGCATCAGCCTCTCTCCTCCCAGCATCAGCCTCTCTACCCGCAGCATCAGCCTCTCTCATCCCAGCATCAGCCTCTCTGTCCCCAGCATCAGCCTCTCTGTCCCCAGCATCAGCCTCTCTCATCCCAGCATCAGCCTCTCTCATCCCAGCATCAGCCTCTCTACCCGCAGCATCAGCCTCTCTCATCCCAGCATCAGCCTCTCTGTCCCCAGCATCAGCCTCTCTGTCCCCAGCATCAGCCTCTCTCATCCCAGCATCAGCCTCTCTCATTCCAGCATCAGCCTCTCGGTCCCCAGCATCAGCCTCTCTCATCCCAGCATCAGCCTCTCTCATCCCAGCATCAGCCTCTCTCATCCCAGCATCAGCCTCTCTCATCCCAGCATCAGCCTCTCTCCTCCCAGCATCAGCCTCTCTACCCGCAGCATCAGCCTCTCTTATCCCAGCATCAGCCTCTCTGTCCCCAGCATCAGCCTCTCTGTCCCCAGCATCAGCCTCTCTCATCCCAGCATCAGCCTCTCTCATCCCAGCATCAGCCTCTCTCCTCCCAGCATCAGCCTCTCTCCTCCCAGCATCAGCCTCTCTGTCCCCAGCATCAGCCTCTCTCATCCCAGCATCAGCCTCTCTCATCCCAGCATCAGCCTCTCTCATCCCAGCATCAGCCTCTCTCCTCCCAGCATCAGCCTCTCTCATCCCAGCATCAGCCTCTCTCCTCCTAGCATCAGCCTTTTCTGTCCCCAGCTGATGCCTTTTCGGTCCCCAGCATCAGCCTCTCTCCTCCCAGCATCAGCCTCTCTCCTCCCAGCCTACCCCAGCCTCAGCCTCCCCCAGCATCAGCCTCTCTTCTCTCAGCCTCCCCATCCCAGCCTACCCCAGCCTCAGCCTCTCTCCTCCCAGCATCAGCCTCTCTCCTCCCAGCCTACCCCAGCCTCAGCCTCCCCCAGCATCAGCCTCTCTTCTCTCAACCTCCCCATCCCAGCCTTCCCCAGGATCAGCCTCTCTCCTCCCAGCCTCCTCCAGCACGCCGTGCTCCTCTGCCGACACTCACAGATCCGATCGCATACACTCACACACACCCACACACACCCGATCGCATACACTCACACACACCCACACACACCCGATCGCATACACTCACACACACCCGATCACATACACTCACACACACCCGATCGCATACACTCACACACACCCGATCGCATACACTCACACACACTCACACACACATTGACGATATTGCACATACAGTTAGGTCCAGAAATATTTGGACAGTGACACAAGTTTTGTTATTTTTGCTGTTTACAAAAACATGTTCAGAAATACAATTATATATATAATATGGGCTGAAAGTGCACACTCCCAGCTGCAATATGAGAGTTTTCACATCCAAATCGGAGAAAGGGTTTAGGAATCATAGCTCTGTAATGCATAGCCTCCTCTTTTTCAAGGGACAAATAGTAATTGGACAAGGGACTCTAAGGGCTGCAATTAACTCTGAAGGCGTCTCCCTCGTTAACTTGTAATCAATGAAGTAGTTAAAAGGTCTGGGGTTGATTACAGGTATGTGGTTTTGCATTTGGAAGCTGTTGCTGTGACCAGACAACATGCGGTCTAAGGAACTCTCAATTGAGGTGAAGCAGAACATCCTGAGGCTGAAAAAAAAGAAAAAATCCATCAGAGAGATAGCAGACATGCTTGGAGTAGCAAAATCAACAGTCGGGTACATTCTGAGAAAAAAGGAATTGACTGGTGAGCTTGGGAACTCAAAAAGGCCTGGGCGTCCACGGATGACAACATTGGTGGATGATCGCCGCATACTTTCTTTGGTGAAGAAGAACCCGTTCACAACATCAACTGAAGTCCAGAACACTCTCAGTGAAGTAGGTGTATCTGTCTCTAAGTCAACAGTAAAGAGAAGACTCCATGAAAGTAAATACAAAGGGTTCACATCTAGATGCAAACCATTCATCAATTCCAAAAATAGACAGGCCAGAGTTAAATTTGCTGAAAAACACCTCATGAAGCCAGCTCAGTTCTGGAAATGTATTCTATGGACAGATGAGACCAAGATCAACCTGTACCAGAATGATGGGAAGAAAAAAGTTTGGAGAAGAAAGGGAACGGCACATGATCCAAGGCACACCACATCCTCTGTAAAACATGGTGGAGGCAACGTGATGGCATGGGCATGCATGGCTTTCAATGGCACTGGGTCACTTGTGTTTATTGATGACATAACAGCAGACAAGAGTAGCCGGATGAATTCTGAAGTGTACCGGGATATACTTTCAGCCCAGATTCAGCCAAATGCCGCAAAGTTGATCGGACGGCGCTTCATAGTACAGATGGACAATGACCCCAAGCATACAGCCAAAGCTACCCAGGAGTTCATGAGTGCAAAAAAGTGGAACATTCTGCAGTGGCCAAGTCAATCACCAGATTTTAACCAATTGAGCATGCATTTCACTTGCTCAAATCCAGACTTAAGACGGAAAGACCCACAAACAAGCAAGACCTTAAGGCTGCGGCTGTAAAGGCCTGGCAAAGCATTAAGAAGGAGGAAACCCAGCGTTTGGTGATGTCCATGGGTTTCAGACTTAAGGCAGTGATTGCCTCCAAAAGATTTGCAACAAAATATTGAAAATAAAAATATTTTGTTTGGGTTTGGTTTATTTGTCCAATTACTTTTGACCTCCTAAAATGTGGAGTGTTTGTAAAGAAATGTGTACAATTCCTACAATTTCTATCAGATATTTTTGTTCAAACCTTCAAATTAAACGTTACAATCTGAACTTGAATTATGTTGTAGAGGTTTCATTTCAAATCCAATGTGGTGGCATGCAGAGCCCAACTTGCGAAAATTGTGTCACTGTCCAAATATTTCTGGACCTAACTGTACGCGCTGATAATCACAACATCCGGAGATACCACATGCTTCTGGCCATGTGATCCTCCGGCAGGTCCTGGAAGTTCACAGCACAATATTGCCGCCGAGAAGCAAGCGATATCCCAGGATGTTGTGAGTATGTGGATGCGATGTGATGTGTGTGTGAGAGTGAGTGTGATCTGATGTGTGTGTGTGTGCTGTTATGTGTGTGCGTGTGTGTATTTTCCGCCGCTGCAGGACCTTGATGTGTGGATGCGATGTGATGTGTGTGTGAGGTGTGTGTGAGAGTGAGTGTGATCTGATGTGCGTGTGTATGTGTGTGTATGTGTGTGTGTGTGTGTGTATGTGTGTGTGTGTGTGCTGTTATGTGTGTGCGTGTGTGTATTTTCTGCCGCTGCAGGACCTTGATGCGCTGGTAACTATGCTACCATGGTTACCAGCGCATCTCGTCCCCCGCTCGCACGGGAGCCCACACCAGCATACGCCGGCCAGCCCCAGCAATGCGAGGGTATGTGTCGGCTGGTTTGGCGGCGTACGCTGATGTGGGCTCCCAGGGGTACAGTACTCACCTGGTAGTCGTGGCTCTGTGTGACCGTGTCGGTTCGGGGAATGCGGGGGAGGCTAGCGTGCATTGCGTGAGGGGGGCGGGGCGTGGCCGAGTTGCCAATGCCTGCAGGGTGCCGGGGCGAGAGGCCAATCTGTGGGGGGGGCGGAGCCTGGGCGAGCGGCCGGCCAATCCGTGTGGGGGCGCAGCCTGGGCGAGCGGCCAATCCGTGCCGGGGGGGCGGGGCCATGGCGAGCCCAGCGGCCAATCAGCTTTGTGTCACCGTAATGACACAATTTTGGAGCAAGACAGACAGACAGACAGACAGACAGAATAAGGCAATTATATATATAGATATATATATATATATATATATAATTTTTTTAAATAAAAACAAGGACATTTGGTATACAGTAAATTTACACTCTGAATTTCTAAATTTATACTAAAAGTAGCACAAATATATCTTGTACTGTACCTTGTACCACTTGATTTCTGGCTCCCTGTATGGCATAATGAAATCTTCTATCTCCGGGCATAGGATTTCTTTGCTTTTGCTAAGTTCAGCTTTTTCAAAGTATTTCATTTTGGAGTTATAGCAAAATCCAGTGTCATTGTCACCTACTGCCAAGGATATAGAAACTTTCATGCAGTATGTGGAATTCCTGTAAAATATAAAGAATATAAATTAGAAACACCCAAGAATATTTCAAGGAAACACATTACTGTAGAATACAAGTTTCGCTACATGTTCGCATTTTTGTGAGTATAAATGTCAGCGATGCCTGAGGGGGCTGAAGGATCATGAATGCCGTAATTTCATACCTCAAGAAATAATTCATCTCAAATCCGAAATTATGCACAATTCTGTCAAATCTGTTTATTTTCTGTCCTGAACTAATAATGCCTAAGCAACGAGGCCACGCAAGTGATTACAGCTGTACAAGAATCTTGTCCTATTTTTATAACAAACAGATGCAAAGTATTCCACAGAAACAATAGCTTCCGTTTTTGCAAACCAGATTAATTAGTATTAGCCGAGATTTTAAAAGGCCATAGTATTTATTTCTTTGAGTGGATTAGAGAGTGACTTTCATTTCGTAAGATGCCTATTGTAGGAAAGATATATATATATATATATATATCTTACTATTCTTCTCCCTAGGTGACCTTTCATTTTTCTATTTTATTGCTTTATACTAGTGACTTTTAAAAGTTTCCCCAGATTCTCATTAATCCTTTATTTTTTTTAACCCAAGGTTTGTGTTGTTCCACAATCATATTTTTGTGATTATTCATGCTTCAATATACATTTGCCAACACTATTAAATAAGCTCCTTAAATTGGTGGATAATGAAAGGTATTATACCAGCGACTTGCAAGCTGTCAAAGCACATGATTAATGGAATGGAAATCTATAGAACATGTAAAATGCAAAATTCAAAGAAATAGCTGTGCAACAAAGAATATCAACTTCTCACCTCATGGAAATCTCAGATCAGTATTGCTCCTAACTCCAGTTTATTTTCAGGAAAACCCAGTGTCTGTTTGGCCTCATTCAAATGTCAGGGGTTTAACATATATGCAAAAAAGGATGAAAAGTGTGTATTGGATCAGTGTGTCATCAGTATACTGTCAATGTATCCATTTTTCTCATCAGTGTACGGTCCGTTTGTTGATTTTTGCTATCAGTGTGTCAGTGTTTCTTATTGATGGATAAATGAACAACTAAAACTAGAAAACTTCTATCCTTTTCAATGTTAAATAAAAACAGCACATGGATGCCATTTGAGTTCTTTACTAGAGTTGAGCGCGGTTCGTGGTTCTCCAGTTCGCGGCTCGAGTGATTTTGGGGCATGTTCTAGATCGAACTAGAACTCGAGCTTTTTGCAAAAGCTCGGTAGTTCTAGAAACGTTCGAGAACGGTTCTAGCAGCCAAAAAACAGCTAAATCATAGCTTGGTTTCTGCTGTAATAGTGTAAGTCACTCTGTGAATCAAACTATTATCACATTTCAGTGTATAGTGTGCGTGAACAGCGCCTTCAGATCACTGCTGTTTCTATAATGGCGATCGCCATTTTTTTTTTTTTTTTTTCTTGTCTTCCTTCCCTAAGTGCGCGCGTCTTGTGGGGCGGGCCAGCATGTCAGCCAATCCCAGACACACACACAGCTAAGTGGACTTTGAGCCAGAGAAGCAACGGCATGTGTGATAGGATCTGCATGTCACATGTCCCTGCATTATAAAACCGGACATTTTCTTCACGGACGCCATTATCTGCCTTCTGCGTCTTTGGTGTCAGACATCACTGTCGCAGCTCCGTCTTCCTGAGTCCTATAGCCGATACAGCTGTATGCGCTGCATACACAGCGTTAGACAGCTTAGGGAGAGCACTTTATAGCAGTCCTTTTAAGGGCTCCAACCGGCAGGGTCAGAGAGCCATAGGTGACAGGTCCTGCAAACAGCAACAGCGTCTGTGTAGCCCAGGTCAGGGATTTCCTACCTGCATTTCACCATTAGGAGGGAATAGAAAGGCAGGCTTCCATTCCTCTACCCAGAGCACAACAATCCTGCCACTGTACCCTCTTGTCCTCTGCACACTCCAACTGATAACTAAGCCATTATACTAGCAAACACTCAGTGTACCTAGTGGCATCCTATACGTGGCTATTGGACTTTGCTATAGTCCCACTAGTGCAAAGACATTTGCAGAGCGCGTCTGCCTGCATTGCACACTACAACTCATTCTAACCAAGCCATTATACTAGCAAACACTCAGTGTACCTAGTGGCATCCTATACGTGGCTATTGGACTTTGCTATAGTCCCACTAGTGCAAAGACATTTGCAGAGCGCGTCTGCCTGCGTTGCACACTACAACTCATTCTAACCAAGCCATTATACTAGCAAACACTCAGTGTACCTAGTGGCATCCTATACGTGGCTATTGGACTTTGCTATAGTCCCACTAGTGCAAAGACATTTGCAGAGCGCGTCTGCCTGCGTTGCACACTACAACTCATTCTAACCAAGCCATTATACTAGCAAACACTCAGTGTACCTAGTGGCATCCTATACGTGGCTATTGGACTTTGCTATAGTCCCACTAGTGCAAAGACATTTGCAGAGCGCGTCTGCCTGCGTTGCACACTACAACTCATTCTAACCAAGCCATTATACTAGCAAACACTCAGTGTACCTAGTGGCATCCTATACGTGGCTATTGGACTTTGCTATAGTCCCACTAGTGCAAAGACATTTGCAGAGCGCGTCTGCCTGCGTTGCACACTACAACTCATTCTAACCAAGCCATTATACTAGCAAACACTCAGTGTACCTAGTGGCATCCTATACGTGGCTATTGGACTTTGCTATAGTCCCACTAGTGCAAAGACATTTGCAGAGCGCGTCTGCCTGCGTTGCACACTACAACTCATTCTAACCAAGCCATTATACTAGCAAACACTCAGTGTACCTAGTGGCATCCTATACGTGGCTATTGGACTTTGCTATAGTCCCACTAGTGCAAAGACATTTGCAGAGCGCGTCTGCCTGCGTTGCACACTACAACTCATTCTAACCAAGCCATTATACTAGCAAACACTCAGTGTACCTAGTGGCATCCTATACGTGGCTATTGGACTTTGCTATAGTCCCACTAGTGCAAAGACATTTGCAGAGCGCGTCTGCCTGCGTTGCACACTACAACTCATTCTAACCAAGCCATTATACTAGCAAACACTCAGTGTACCTAGTGGCATCCTATACGTGGCTATTGGACTTTGCTATAGTCCCACTAGTGCAAAGACATTTGCAGAGCGCGTCTGCCTGCGTTGCACACTACAACTCATTCTAACCAAGCCATTATACTAGCAAACACTCAGTGTACCTAGTGGCATCCTATACGTGGCTATTGGACTTTGCTATAGTCCCACTAGTGCAAAGACATTTGCAGAGCGCGTCTGCCTGCGTTGCACACTACAACTCATTCTAACCAAGCCATTATACTAGCAAACACTCAGTGTACCTAGTGGCATCCTATACGTGGCTATTGGACTTTGCTATAGTCCCACTAGTGCAAAGACATTTGCAGAGCGCGTCTGCCTGCGTTGCACACTACAACTCATTCTAACCAAGCCATTATACTAGCAAACACTCAGTGTACCTAGTGGCATCCTATACGTGGCTATTGGACTTTGCTATAGTCCCACTAGTGCAAAGACATTTGCAGAGCGCGTCTGCCTGCGTTGCACACTACAACTCATTCTAACCAAGCCATTATACTAGCAAACACTCAGTGTACCTAGTGGCATCCTATACGTGGCTATTGGACTTTGCTATAGTCCCACTAGTGCAAAGACATTTGCAGAGCGCGTCTGCCTGCGTTGCACACTACAACTCATTCTAACCAAGCCATTATACTAGCAAACACTCAGTGTACCTAGTGGCATCCTATACGTGGCTATTGGACTTTGCTATAGTCCCACTAGTGCAAAGACATTTGCAGAGCGCGTCTGCCTGCGTTGCACACTACAACTCATTCTAACCAAGCCATTATACTAGCAAACACTCAGTGTACCTAGTGGCATCCTATACGTGGCTATTGGACTTTGCTATAGTCCCACTAGTGCAAAGACATTTGCAGAGCGCGTCTGCCTGCGTTGCACACTACAACTCATTCTAACCAAGCCATTATACTAGCAAACACTCAGTGTACCTAGTGGCATCCTATACGTGGCTATTGGACTTTGCTATAGTCCCACTAGTGCAAAGACATTTGCAGAGCGCGTCTGCCTGCGTTGCACACTACAACTCATTCTAACCAAGCCATTATACTAGCAAACACTCAGTGTACCTAGTGGCATCCTATACGTGGCTATTGGACTTTGCTATAGTCCCACTAGTGCAAAGACATTTGCAGAGCGCGTCTGCCTGCGTTGCACACTACAACTCATTCTAACCAAGCCATTATACTAGCAAACACTCAGTGTACCTAGTGGCATCCTATACGTGGCTATTGGACTTTGCTATAGTCCCACTAGTGCAAAGACATTTGCAGAGCGCGTCTGCCTGCGTTGCACACTACAACTCATTCTAACCAAGCCATTATACTAGCAAACACTCAGTGTACCTAGTGGCATCCTATACGTGGCTATTGGACTTTGCTATAGTCCCACTAGTGCAAAGACATTTGCAGAGCGCGTCTGCCTGCGTTGCACACTACAACTCATTCTAACCAAGCCATTATACTAGCAAACACTCAGTGTACCTAGTGGCATCCTATACGTGGCTATTGGACTTTGCTATAGTCCCACTAGTGCAAAGACATTTGCAGAGCGCGTCTGCCTGCATTGCACACTACAACTCATTCTAACCAAGCCATTATACTAGCAAACACTCAGTGTACCTAGTGGCATCCTATACGTGGCTATTGGACTTTGCTATAGTCCCACTAGTGCAAAGACATTTGCAGAGCGCGTCTGCCTGCGTTGCACACTACAACTCATTCTAACCAAGCCATTATACTAGCAAACACTCAGTGTACCTAGTGGCATCCTATACGTGGCTATTGGACTTTGCTATAGTCCCACTAGTGCAAAGACATTTGCAGAGCGCGTCTGCCTGCGTTGCACACTACAACTCATTCTAACCAAGCCATTATACTAGCAAACACTCAGTGTACCTAGTGGCATCCTATACGTGGCTATTGGACTTTGCTATAGTCCCACTAGTGCAAAGACATTTGCAGAGCGCGTCTGCCTGCGTTGCACACTACAACTCATTCTAACCAAGCCATTATACTAGCAAACACTCAGTGTACCTAGTGGCATCCTATACGTGGCTATTGGACTTTGCTATAGTCCCACTAGTGCAAAGACATTTGCAGAGCGCGTCTGCCTGCATTGCACACTACAACTCATTCTAACCAAGCCATTATACTAGCAAACACTCAGTGTACCTAGTGGCATCCTATACGTGGCTATTGGACTTTGCTATAGTCCCACTAGTGCAAAGACATTTGCAGCACGTCTGCCTGCGTTGCACACTCCAACTAATTATAACTAAGTTGCATTGTCAGGGATATTTATTCTTTATTATTCTGCTGTTAATAAAGCTAGACCACCACTGCAATCTTCACCACCTCTCAATTTTTACTACCACATTTTCAGTCCACAATCTTGTCGCAATCAACATGAGTGGCAAAATGACAGATGCTGGTGGAAAGGGGAAGAGGCGTGGTGGAAAAGGCAAAAAAGGTTTTGTCCGTGGGGAAGGTGGCAAAGCTCCATTATCATCTGCTGAAGATAGACCATCTACCAGCAAAAGTAAGATGTCTACTACTTACCGTGGACAATCCGATGTGCTCCCTTTGTTACGGACACGAACAACAGGAACAAAGGTAGATGATGGGCAAAAAAGGAAAATGCTTGAATGGATCTCAAGTGGTCCAACAAGTGCCCTCTCTGCCACTTCAAGTACCGCATCCAAAAAACACCAGTCCTCTGAGTTGTCATCCCAATCAAACTTGCTTTCTCCCAGCTCTGAAGTCTCCATCAGCCCTGCACAGTATGGTGGAACTGAGATGGCTGAGTCTGCAGAGCTGTTCAGTCACACTATAGCCTGGGAATCAGAGGTCTGCTCCCAAGCTACAGTGAGTACAGAACAGGAAATGGTCTGCAGTGATGCCCAGAACCTTTGTGACTCAGATTCAGGCCGTGAGGACCAAGTTTCTGAGCATAATGTTGACCCTTTGTCACAAACTGTAACACCTGTGGTTATAGACAATGAGGAACATACTGATGAAGATGAGACGCAGATACCCGATTGGGATGACAACTTAAATATTCCGTCAGGGCAAGAAGAGGCTCGGTCTGAGGGGGATGGGAGTGCAAACACAACAATTGATGATGACGTTCTAGATCCCACCTACTGTCAACCCCCAGTCAGGCACTCGAGGAGGTCAACAGAGGCGGTGGAGGAGGATGCAACCGACGACGAAGTTACCTTGCGCCTTCCTGGACAGAGTCGGAGCACTGGTAGCACGTCTACAACTGCATCCTCAGCCACCACTCTGCCTATGAGCATTATTCGGGGTGGATCAACAGGTCGCATGGCCTCTAAGCCTTGCCTAGCCTGGTCCTTTTTTCACATCGAAAAAGATCGCCCAACTCATGTGATATGTAACATTTGTCATGATTCTGTTAGTAGAGGTCAAAACCTCAGCAGTTTGACAACTTCTTCCATGAATCGTCACATGACTAAATATCATAAGTCCCGGTGGGAAGCTCACCGTGCTGCAATGCGGCCTAGTGGAGCGAACCATCCACCGCCCGCCCCTTCCACTGCATCCGCGCGCTCTTCATCTTCTAGGACTGTGGGGACAGCTGCCACACCTGTTTTTCCACGCAAAACTTCCACCACTGTAACCGCAACAGGCAGTTTGCTTGTAAGGTCGTCAGTTGGTTTGGAAGGGGAAACAAGTGAGTGTGTACAGCTCTCTCAGACATCGATAGCACCAACGTTGGATGAAGGCAACATCATGTCTCCGCCTGCACTTTCCTCACAAACCTGCATTTTTCAAGGGACACCCTACTCAACACCGTCTACACACAGCAGCCAGATCTCTGTCCCTCAGATGTGGTCAAATAAAAGGCCACTTCCTCCGACCCATGACAAAGCTAAGAGGTTGACTCTATCCCTCTGTAAGCTGTTGGCTACCGAAATGCTGCCTTTCCGCCTAGTGGACACACAGGATTTTAGAGACCTTATGTCTGTCGCTGTGCCCCAGTACCAGATGCCTAGTCGCCACTACTTCTCTAAGAAAGGTGTGCCCGCGCTACACCAGCATGTCGCACACAACATCACCGCTTCCTTGAGAAACTCTGTGTGTGAACGGGTGCATTTCACCACCGATACTTGGACCAGTAAGCATGGACAGGGACGTTACATGTCGCTGACTGGGCACTGGGTAACTATGGTGATAGATGGTGAAGGGTCTGCTGCACAAGTCTTGCCGTCCCCACGACTTGTGTGTCAATCCTCTGTCTGTCCAAGTTCCGCCACTGCTTCTGCATCCTCCACCTCATCTGGGTCCTCCACCTCCGCCCCAAGCCTGCCTGGTCAGGCCACCAGCGTTCTCACTGCGCAGAAGGAATCACGCACCCCTCATTACTATGCTGGCAGCAGAGCGCAACGGCATCAGGCGGTCTTTAGCTTGACATGTCTTGGTAATAAGAGTCACACAGCTGAGGAGTTGTGGTCAGCTTTGCGGTCCGAGTTTAATAAATGGTTGTCTCCACTCAAACTGCAGCCTGGTAAGGCCGTGTGCGACAATGCTGCAAACCTGGGTGCGGCACTTCGCCTGGGCAAGGTGACACACGTACCTTGTATGGCTCACGTGTTGAACCTTGTCGTGCAGCAATTTTTAACACACTATCCCGGCCTAGATGGCCTTCTGAACAGGGCACGAAAACTGTCAGCTCACTTCCGCCGTTCAAGCGCCGCAGCAGAGCGACTTGCATCGCTCCAGAAGTCTTTCGGCCTGCCGGTTCATCGCCTGAAATGCGATGTGGCGACACGCTGGAATTCAACTCTCCACATGTTACAGCGACTGTGGCAGCACCGCAGAGCCCTGGTGCAATACGTCATGACGTATAGCCTGGGCCAACGAGATGCAGAGGTGGGGCAGATCACCCTGATGGAGTGGTCTCAGATCAAGGACCTATGCACCCTTCTGCACAGTTTCGACATGGCGACGAATATGTTTAGCTCTGACAATGCCATTATCAGCATGACGATTCCAGTCATTTACATGCTGGAGCACACGCTAAACACTATTCGGAGTCAGGGGGTGGGACAACATGAAGGGGAGGAACTACAGGAGGATTCATATGCGCAAGGGACAACAACATCACGAAGGTCCAGACGTTCATCATCACCAACGCAGCAGGCATGGGACCATGGGGGACAGGGATCGACAAGGGCGCATAGTAGCAGGCGAAATGTTGAGCAAGGTGCAGGAGAACATGAAGAAATGGAGGACGAACTGTCCATGGACATGGAAGACTCAGCGGATGAGGGAGACCTTGGTCAAATTTCAGTTGAAAGAGGTTGGGGTCAGATGTCAGAGGAAGAAAGAACGGGTAGCACCTCTATGCCACAAACACAGCATGGACTTGGTCCGCATGGCTGCGCAAGACACATGAGTGCCTTTTTGTTGCACTACCTCCAACATGACAGTCGTATTGTCAAAATTAGAAGTGATGATGACTACTGGATTGCCACACTATTAGATCCCCGGTACAAGTCCAAATTTTGTGACATAATTCCAGCCATAGAAAGGGACGCACGTATGCAGGAGTATCAGCAGAAGCTGTTACTAGATCTTAGCTCGGCTTTTCCACCAAACAACCGTGCAGGTGCAGGGAGTGAATCTCCCAGTTGTAACTTGACAAACATGGGACGGTCTCGTCATCTTCAACAGTCTACCCGTACCAGTAGGACCTTTTCTGGTGCCGGTAACAGCAATTTTATGGAATCTTTTCATAATTTTTTTAGACCCTCTTTTGCAAGGCCACCAGAGACAACAAGTCTGACACATAGTCAACGGCTGGAGAGGATGATACAGGAGTATCTCCAAATGAACATCGATGCCATGACTGTGCAACTGGAGCCTTGCTCCTTTTGGGCTTCAAACCTACAAAAATGGCCAGAGCTCGCAACTTACGCCTTGGAGATTTTGTCGTGTCCAGCTGCCAGCGTTGTCTCTGAACGTGTATTCAGTGCTGCTGGGTGTGTGCTGACAGATAAGCGCACGCGTCTGTCCAGTGACAATGTGGACAGACTGACGTTCATCAAAATGAACAAGTCATGGATCCAGAAGGAATTTACTACCCCTGTGTCATCCTGGGGAGAGTAAATGCTTGTGGATTTGGAATGTGCTTGATGCAAATCAAAACATCCTGTTTGCAACTAGGGCCCAAGTGCTGCCACTGATGGGGTGGGTGTCTGTGTGGCCCAATTTTTGGAAAAAAGGGAGACTCCGCTTGGAGTAACCCTTGCTTGCTGTGTTTTTAAAAGAAGCCAAGATGAACAGAGCTGGGATCAGGAAAGACTTTGCTACCTACCCCGGTGTCATCCTGGGGACGGCTAAGAATAGCGTATTTTTGAATGTGCTTGATGCAAATCAAAACATCCTGTTTGCAACTAGGGCCCAAGTGCTGCCACTGATGGGGTGGGTGTCTGTGTGGCCCAATTTTTGGAAAAAAGGGAGACTCCGCTTGGAGTAACCCTTGCTTGCTGTGTTTTTAAAAGAAGCCAAGATGAACAGAGCTGGGATCAGGAAAGACTTTGCTACCTACCCCGGTGTCATCCTGTGGACGGCTAAGAATAGCGTATTTTTGAATGTGCTTGATGCAAATCAAAACATCCTGTTTGCAACTAGGGCCCAAGTGCTGCCACTGATGGAGTGGGTGTCTGTGTGGCCCAATTTTTGGAAAAAAGGGGAGACTCCGCTTGGAGTAACCCTTGCTTACATTGTTTTTAAAAGAAGCCAAGATGAACAAGTCATAGGTCAGCAAAGACTTTGCTACCTACCCCAGTGTCATCCTGGGGACGGCTAAGAATAGCGTATTTTTGAATGTGCTTGATGCAAATCAAAACATCCTGTTTGCAACTAGGGCCCAAGTGCTGCCACTGATGGGGTGGGTGTCTGTGTGGCCCAATTTTTGGAAAAAAGGGAGACTCCGCTTGGAGTAACCCTTGCTTGCTGTGTTTTTAAAAGAAGCCAAGATGAACAGAGCTGGGATCAGGAAAGACTTTGCTACCTACCCCGGTGTCATCCTGGGGACGGCTAAGAATAGCGTATTTTTGAATGTGCTTGATGCAAATCAAAACATCCTGTTTGCAACTAGGGCCCAAGTGCTGCCACTGATGGGGTGGGTGTCTGTGTGGCCCAATTTTTGGAAAAAAGGGAGACTCCGCTTGGAGTAACCCTTGCTTGCTGTGTTTTTAAAAGAAGCCAAGATGAACAGAGCTGGGATCAGGAAAGACTTTGCTACCTACCCCGGTGTCATCCTGGGGACGGATAAGAATGGCGTATTTTTGAATGTGCTTGATGCAAATCTAGCTGTGAAGTGTACAACTGGGGCACAACTGCTGCCACTGAATGGGTGGGTGTGTGTGGGGCCCAATTTTTGGAAAAAAGGGGAGACTCCGCTTGGAGTAACCCTTGCTTACATTGTTTTTAAAAGAAGCCAAGATGAACAAGTCATGGGTCAGCAAAGACTTTGCTACCTACCCCAGTGTCATCCTGGGGACGGCTAAGAATAGCGTATTTTTGAATGTGCTTGATGCAAATCAAAACATCCTGTTTGCAACTAGGGCCCAAGTGCTGCCACTGATGGGGTGGGTGTCTGTGTGGCCCAATTTTTGGAAAAAAGGGAGACTCCGCTTGGAGTAACCCTTGCTTGCTGTGTTTTTAAAAGAAGCCAAGATGAACAGAGCTGGGATCAGGAAAGACTTTGCTACCTACCCCGGTGTCATCCTGGGGACGGTTAAGAATAGCGTATTTTTGAATGTGCTTGATGCAAATCTAGCTGTGAAGTGTACAACTGGGGCACAACTGCTGCCACTGAAGGGGTGGGTGTGTGTGGGGCCCAATTTTTGGAAAAAAGGGAGACTCCGCTTGGAGTAACCCTTGCTTGCTGTGTTTTTAAAAGAAGCCAAGATGAACAGAGCTGGGATCAGGAAAGACTTTGCTACCTACCCCGGTGTCATCCTGGGGACGGATAAGAATGGCGTATTTTTGAATGTGCTTGATGCAAATCTAGCTGTGAAGTGTACAACTGGGGCACAACTGCTGCCACTGAAGGGGTGGGTGTGTGGGGCCCAATTTTTGGAAAAAAGGGAGACTCCGCTTGGAGTCACCTTGCGGTGTTTTACATGACTTTAGAAGGGCGTGCCATGCCTATATCTGTGTGTCCTCCTCTTTTTCCTTGTCCAGCTGTTTTGTTTTCGCATGAGTACATGTCCTTGTCACTTTCCCATGTGTTTGTGTTGTGTTGTGAGTTGTTTGTCACCTTTTGGACACCTTTGAGGGTGTTTTCTAGGTGTTTTACTGTGTTTGTGATTGCCTGCCATTGTTTCCTATGGGCTCGAGTTCGGTTCGTCGAACGTTCGACGAGCCGAACTCGAGCCAGACCCCCCGTTCGGCGAACCGCCTCGAGCCGAACCGGGACCGGTTCGCTCATCTCTATTCTTTACATGATTTTCACAGACCCATAGATTTTTTATTGGCACATTTCATCCGTGATACCGGAAAAAAACAGGCCTGTCTTTGTGAGATTTGCACACAATTTGTGAAACAACACATATGTGAATAGCACTATTGATTATAATGGGTATATGATGATTCAGAAATTACATACATCAAACACTTTTGGGGAATTCTGAAGAGACAAGTGGAGCACCACTCTCCATCCAGCATACAAACTCATAGAGAGGTCATTCTTGGTCAATGGAAAAAGATAAATGTTGCAATACGTCCCCAATTTGTTTATTTCATGCTTAGAAGACTGGTTGCTGTCTTCATGACGTCATGGAGGTCATTCAAAATGCTAGAAGTAGGGTTTTTTGGGTTTTTTTTATTTGGTCTGTATTCATTTTTACATTAACTATTTTGTGTAACACTGATTTTGTAATGAGAATTATATTATTGACTTTATGGATTAAAATAAAATTTCTATGACACTAAGTTTTGTCAAAATTTTGTAAATTGTTCTTGTATTCAGTGAGATATTGTTTAACATCTTACTATTCTAAAAAGGTGTACTCATTTATGCTACACATTGTATGTTATGCAAGCTGTGCATACATCTTTCATGCCAGGCACCTAAAATTGTAGTGCTTGGTCTACATAGATAGACAGATAGATAGATAGAATCATAAAATAGTAAAGTTGGAAGGGATCTTAAAAGCCATCGGTCCCAGCCCCTGCGAGTGCAGGTTTTCCTAAATCATTCCAGCTATATGTTTATCTAGTTCCTGCTTGAACATTTCCATTGATGGAGAGCTCACCACCTCCCATGGTAGCCTGTTCCACTCTCTGACTGCCTACACTGTCAGAAAGTTTTTCCTAATGTCTAATCTGAATCTCCTTCCTTTAAGGGGTACTTTGCACGCTGCGACATCGCTAGCCGATGCTAGCGATGCCGAGCTCGATAGTACCCGCCCGCGTCGCACATGCGATATCTTGTGATAGCTGCCGTAGCGAACATTATCGCTACGGCAGCTTCACATGCACTTACCTGCCCTGCGACGTTGCTCTGGCCGGCAACCCGCCTCCTTCCCAAGGGTGCAGGTTTTGCGGCGTCACAGCGACATCACATGGCAGGCGGCCAATAGAAGCGGAGGGGCGGAGATGAGCGAGACATAAACATCCCGCCCACCTCCTCCCTTCCCCATAGCCGGTGGAGGCAGGTAAGGAAATGTTCCTTGCTCCTGCGGCTGCACATACAGTGATGTGTGCTGCCGCAGGAACGAAGAACAACATCATATCTCTTTTTGGTGTGACATTATGAAAATGTCTGACACTACACAGATCAGCGATTTACGACGCTTTTGCGATCATTTATCGGTGCATCTAGATTTTGCACGTTGCGATGTCGATACCGACGCCGGATGTGCGTCACTTTGACCCCGACGATATCACAGCAGCGATGTTGCGACGTGCAAAGTACTCCTTAGTTTCCTCCCATTGCTTCTTGTACTTCCTTGTGCTAATGAGAATAGGGTAGTTCCCTCTGCACTGTGACTACCTTTCAGATATTTGTAGACAGGTATTAAGTCTCCTCTCAGCCTTCTCTTTTACAATCTAAACATTTCTAGTTCTTTTAGCCATTCTTCATAGGACATGGTTTGCAGAGCTTCTACAATCTTGGTTGCTCTTCTCTGGACTTGCTTCAATATATCAATGTTTTTCTAGATTTGGGGCGCCCAGGACTGTACACAGTATTCCAGGTGGGGTCTGACCAGGGCAGAGTATAAGGGAATAATTAAGTCTCTTTATCTAGATTCAATGCTGGTCTTGATATATCCCAGTATTTTTTTGGCCTTTTTAGCTGCAGCACCACACTGTTGGAGCTTGTTGAATCTGGGATTTACTATTATGCCCAAGTCCTTTTCCCTGGTGCTATCGCCTAGTTCTATTCCTCCCATGCTATATATGCTTTTTAGGTTTCTTTTACCCAGATGTAGGATTTTGCATTTGTCCCTGTTAAACACCATTCTGTTCTCCTCAGCCCATTGTTCGAGTGTGTTTAGATCCTTTTGAATACGTTCTCTTTCCCCTTCTAGTGTTGGCTACTTCTCCTATTTTAGTATCATCTGTGAATTTAATGACTTCCCCAGTAATCCCATTGTTCAGATCATTTATAAAGATATTTAATAGTACTGGGCCCAGGACAGAGCCATACAGCCCCCACTTTTGACTTTCCTCCCATTTGTTGTGTAGCCATATAGTATTACTCATTGTACCCGATAATTAAGCCAGTTTTGAATCCAAGTGATTTTTTTGATTTTTTACTTGATCATTTTTTTAATGAGTATATTATGTGTTGCTTTATCGAACGCCTTACTGAAGTCAAGGTATACTATATCCATGGCATAGATATAGAATAGATAGATAGATAGATAGATAGATATAGGATAGATAGATATGAGAGAGAGATAGATATAGGATAGATAGATAGATATGAGATAGCTAGATAGATATAGGATAGATAGATAGATAGATAGATAGATAGATGATAGATAGATAGATAGATATGAGAGAGATAGATAGATAGATAGATAAATAGATGATCGATATAGGATAGATAGATAGATATGAGAAATATAGATAGATGGATAGATAGATAGATAGATAGATAGACAATATACCTAATGATTTTTTTTAATGTATGATAATTACATGTTTTATAATAAGTAGTTAACAGATTTTTATTTCAAAATTAGCCAGCACAAAGTAGGTCAGCGATATTTATTGCTTTAAATGTGAATGGTACATTTGAGCTATGAAGCTTGTTCTCGTTTTCTTACATACTGGTCATTCATAAACAGAACAGAGATCTGAAACACAAATATTCTAAATCTCATATTTTTATGTCTAATTTTAGTACTTTATGATAGTAGCTTGTTGTACCTGTGTAAAACTTGCTAAATTTAAAATATATTTCATATTGTTGAGTTTCAAGAAAAACAACACCGTACAAAATCATTATCTTTGTCTACTTTGCTTTTCATGTTCTAGGACATAAACTATTTTCTGACATGATTCATGTGCCACGAGGCTTACATGCTGTCTGATTCAGAATATGGAAGTTTGGACCCTCTGTGTGAGAACTGCATAAAAGACTGAAATTTTCTCAAACTGTTCTCTAAATTCGCCTGACCCCTAATAGGTTGAAAGTGGTGCCTGCTGCGAGTAATAAGGCATTTTACTGTACTCCGTCTTTTTTCCACACATCTGTGAACTGACTGTAGATTAACCATCTCTGTAGACTCAATGTACTGACGTTTAACTATATAGTAATGGGAACTTTATAAAATACTGTACAAATAGTGTTATTTATAACCCTAAACGAATACGACCTTACATGATTCCCTTTGCTCTACAGACAAGTAATAATAACTGAGAGGATGTATGGTATACAGACGTTCAGATAACAAGTTAGGGACTAAATTGGTATTCTGTAAAAATGCTTTAATTGCTCTCCATTAATATAAGAGCACTGACTCTACTGTCATTTTGCACAATAAAGTGTATTCTTTGTTCTTATTTTCAAATATTCAAACAATGAAAGTGCAGTTCTTCAATATTCTGTGCTAAATAAATTTTTTTTCCTATATCTATAGAATTTGGAGATCTCCATCCGTAATTAGACATGTACAAAACTTATGCAATTCTTTTGGCCAATGGTGAATACTATAGCAAATTAATTACTTTACTAAATACAGTATTATTACTGGGTTAAGTGCATAAAAAGTCTATTGTATGTTTTTAAAAGGTCTTTCCATTTTCAGAAAAGTAGACTTCAAATATTTGTTGACATGTAAAATAACAAAACCAGATCGTACTAATCCTTGAATGCCAGGTTTTCGATCTTGCTTTAGTAGGTAGTTTGGCAGTAGCGGTGATGTCACTATGAGACATAGACTTCCCCGCTAGGCTGCCATGATGATACGCAATGTCAACGTGACATCACTGCTGCAGCTAAAACACAGAAACCAGAGCAGCAGCAGAGAGCCACAGTGGAAGCAAGGGAGAGGGAATAGCATCTATCGTATCTGTTATTTTACATGACTGCAAGTGTTTAGAGCCAACTTTGCTCAAAGTGGTAATCTCCTTCCAGCTGTATCTAGTGTCAGCTGAATATAGACAAATTTGCTTCCTTTAACTTTTTTTTTTAGATCAGTTTTGTTTCCTGCCATAATGAAATATGAAATAATTCTCACTGCACTTTGGATGTATAGACATGTTCCCTAATACCTTTAAAATTGTATTAAGGACCATAATTTCATCTGATACTAATTCAAACAATTTTTGAAAACTTTAGCAAACCTAGAGTGTAATCCTAATCAAGCCATTGCAGGGAAATGTTCCTGCAACCAGAAAAATGTAAGACCTGTCCATTTATACTGTCAATGGACAAGATAAAGATTCCCAGATTCCATCAGGACTACAAGATCCCAGGTATCTTGAGCTTCACCACAACTAATGTGGTGTACTTAATTATATGTACCAAATGTTCAACTGGGGGTCTGTATGTAATGGAGACAGGACAATAGCTCAGGACAAGGATGAATTCTCACCGCCACACAATTAGAGAAAAAATGATAGATCTACCTGTGGCCAAACATTATTGTAACCCAGATCACGGCATCATGAACATGGAATTGCTAGTATTGAAAGAAAATTTCAAGTCCCAGAGAGACAGAAGATTCTGGGAGTACAAACTTATGATGACCTTTGACACATTCAGAGCAGGAATGAATGTGTCACATGGATTTATGTCTTTTTACATCAATTAAGAAATTTACTCATTATAGCATCTTGGGAATCACAACTCTGGACCAGACCTCAATCAGAGAACAATAAAATTTTCACACTGCTTATCTATGAACTGCTGCAATATTTAGTGCCACAACTGTTTGTCCCCCTGCCATACTGATAGTTCTGCTTCACATAACTTGTCTTTTTTTACTGCTCCATTCTATGTCCTGTTGTGTATAACTATGTGACTCTTCAGATTTCGTATTATACTGACATAACCTAAACAAATTCCAGAAACGAAAAGGTCCACAAGTAATAAAACCTTAAAGATGTGGCCCCAATAAAGATGTAGAAAAATAAGAAAGAAGGGGTACACTGGAGGAAGGACCACAAAAAGTATCAAGTAAAATACAAAAATAATTTATTAATTACAGGGTGATACAAAAGTGCACAGTGGTGGCAGGGGAAGATGGAAAAACACCTGCACAGAAACAACCCACAAAGATACCTAGACTAGCCACAAGATGGCAGTAACACCTGCTGGCAAGCTGTTATATGAGTATATATGTGAATATTCAAGAGTACGGTAGACCAAAAGTCGCCGCAGAAGGAAAGGTGGTAAGAATTAAATAGAAACAAAATCTGTATGATCTCATAGGTTATTCCCTCAATAGGAGGGCAGGAAAAATGGCCATAAGTACATTACCTTGCGTCATATCAAGAGCAGGAGAAGTTAGGCAGACCAGTCGTGTGGGCGGGCCCACATTATATTATATTATTATATTATTTTATATGTATTCTACTGAGCCTGATGAAGAGACCTGAGTAGTCTCAAAAGCTTTGCTATATATTACCATCTTTTCAGTTAGCCATTAAAAGGTATCAACCACTGTGGACGCTCAGTTCTTTTAAATATTTTTTTTTTATCTCTACTGGCTAACATGGTACAAAGATATATTTTACCTGTAGAAAATTCATAGTCAAAATCAGTGAAAAAGATCATGGAAAGTAGACAGGCCTCTATTTACTGTAGTAATAGTAACAGCAGGGGTCTATCTTGAAGGGTATTTGTTCAGCAGAATACATATGACCCTCGGTTTACTGTTATTATTTATGTGGATGTAGTTCCTCCAGATTGTATTGTATGATCTATAAGCTTTGTATCCATTCTCTCCTGTAATCATTGTGATTATGCAGATAATTTCTGTATGTCCTAAGACAAATAGTTCATTCTTCCACATTGTCTGAGTGCTGAAAAATTTAGTGGAAAGCTGAAATTAATTGTCTTAAAGGTATTAGAAAATAAATGAATGCCTCATCATGGAAATTATATGACAAAACTATCTGACTGATGAGGGTGCCACCTCTGAAACGCACACCTTTCCTAGAACACTTTTTTGCCTTGGAACTGATCCTGCACCCACTGTGACCAGCAGTGCACGGATGGCTCTCTCCAATAGCTTTTGTAAATGCTAAGAACACCATTTAGCAAGGGGAATGTGATTTTATATGTACCTTCATACTGATCTAGCCTTTTTTTTTACTTAAAGGTTATCTGCGACAATTAGTTTTTTACTGTGGGTCTAAGAACTAAGAGGTTGGTAGTTGCTAATTACCTATGTGTTCTGCCTTACACCAATCTCTGCCAGCACAGAGCGGTCACAGACCACTCCTGCCAGCGATTAAGCAGCTCCTGCTGACATCAATTTGGTACAGCTCTGCCTTGTCTTCCAATCTGCTCTGCTAACAGGCGTGACTTCCAAAGTCATACTCATTGACCGCCGGCTCACCACTGCCTAACTACTGGGAACTGGCTATAAATCAGCATGATGTTGACAGTCATGTCCTGTCGACATAGCAGCCCAGAAGAGGAAGAGCTCCTCTGTTGACCTGAAGCAGGTGAATCACTGGTAGGAGCAGTCAGTGAGTCACCAGGCTGAAGAAGCTGGTAGTTGCAACAACTTGCCTGTCAGCTTTTAGGCCCATAGGGAAAACATAGAGTCCTGAACAACCTCTTTAACATGCAGCATGCTATTTGTATCTTGATGCAGAAAAAATAACTGAATGCAGAAAACTGTTGGTGAACACACACTTAACAGAGCACAAATAATTTAACATTGCAAGGTATCTTCAAGGTACATTTTTCTGGCTCAAGAAATGTTGCTGTATGATGGTATAGGTATCACAAAATAATATACTACATGCATATGCAAATTGCATATCATACAGTCTGCTTAGCCAATGCAGGGTCATTCATGTAATATTCAAAGGTTAATGACTAATTATAATTTTTAAATGGCTACACCTTTAGTTACTTTTCCCTACATTCACTCTTTGCTCTACAAATCCCCAGATGAATGAAGATTTGAATTATATATGTGTCCATATGTGACCATCTAGTGCTTGCGATGTGCATTGCTGCTTGTTAAGGTTCATGCTACGTTGTTGCGATATTGTATTGAATTTCTATTTTAAGAAACCAAAGTTCTTAAAATTCCTGGGATGGTATTACATTATCAAGCAATCAATGTGTTGTGAATTATGCATTTATAGTAAGTAAGCAGAACTTGTAAATGTACCTGGATAAAACCTTTGTGTCATGTTACTCAAGAAGCTCTGCAATTATATCCTGAACAATGTAAATCCGCACTGACAATGTTTCTAAGATTTAACATCTCAAAATTCATTATTGAAGATGCTTTCAAAGATACACTTGATATGTTTCTTGTCTGTAAAAATGAAAAAATGCCAGATTGTATAAAGGTCAGTGATAATCACAGGGGATCACCCTAATAGAAACATTTTCACTGAAATCTCCCTTAGTATGCTTTAAGCACACCCAAGGTCTTTCCTATCTCTGCTTGTGTGTTCTATAATCATACAGAGTTAAAATGAGTAGTTTATTTGCAATATACTATATGAATGCTAACTGCAGTATAGATTATACAAATCTGAAAAAGGGTTAAATTCTATTGTGTTTTAATGGAAAAAATTATATGCTGCTTCTACTTGAAAATTAGAGAATTTTTAAAATGTGTGAAGACATTACCACATCATAAATATTTTAGAAAAATATTATGGGTTGACCTTTTTTGCACTCTCTTCATGATTTGAATGATTGCCTACACTTTCTGATTGATGGAGTTTATAGCGCTCCTCCTTGCATATAAAATCTTAACAGTGATCACAACACTTGAGCACTGGTGTGGCCTTGTAAATTTAAGGATCACAGGTGTACTGGCCAAAAGACCTACATAAAGTATGAGAAACCAGGACTCAATTATTTTCACTTATCCACTCATGGCATATGTTTGTACCACTGATTTCACAAAAGTCATCACTTTCGGAGAGTAAGGGAAATATTTATTTGGTAGGAACTTCAGAATTATCCTCATATTGAGGCTTATTTGCTTCAGTATTTGTGGATGTTACCTGATATTTTTCATGTATTTCTCAAACTTGTGCTCTATTTGGCAGGGAGATAGACAAAACATCTAAGTATACCATCTATTTAAAAAGTTAAGCTGGCTGAAAAAGCTAACCGCTTGTTCGGCTGATAGCCATCAGTCCAACTTCCTTGGGCCGAGCTGGACATACACGGCCTGATTTTGTTCTGAGAAAGGGAATCTCCTATGAAATCAAAATATTTAAGTATGTTGAAATACAGGACTTTGACGTTTCCCCCAACATTTATTGTTTTGCAAAAGTTCCAAAAGCCTCCAAACTAATTAAATTTGTATCCCTTCTAGAGTTGAGCGCGGTTCGTGGTTCGTGGTTCTCCAGTTCTAGGCTCGAGTGATTTTGGGGCATGTTCTAGATCGAACTAGAACTCGAGCTTTTTGCAAAAGCTCGATAGTTCTAGAAACGTTCGAGAACGGTTCTAGCAGCCAAAAAACAGCTAAATCATAGCTTGGTTTCTGCTGTAATAGTGTAAGTCACTCTGTGAATCAAACTATTATCACATTTCAGTGTATAGTGTGCGTGAACAGCGCCTTCAGATCACTGCTGTTTCTATAATGGCGATCGCCATTTTTTTTTTTTTTTTTCTTGTCTTCCTTCCCTAAGCGCGCGCGTCTTGTGGGGCGGGCCAGCATGTCAGCCAATCACAGACACACACACAGCTAAGTGGACTTTGAGCCAGAGAAGCAACGGCATGTGTGATAGGATCTGCATGTCACATGTCCCTGCATTATAAAACCGGACATTTTCTTCACGGACGCCATTATCTGCCTTCTGCGTCTTTGGTGTCAGACATCACTGTCGCAGCTCCGTCTTGAGTCCTATCGCTGATACAGCTGTATGCGCTGCATACACAGCGTTAGACAGCATAGGGAGAGCACTTTATAGCAGTCCTTTTAAGGGCTCAAACCGGCAGGGTCAGAGTTAAGGTGACAGGTCCTGAAAACAGCGCCAGCGTCTGTGCAGCCAAGGTCAGGGATTTCCTCCCTGCATTTCACCATTAGGAGGGAATAGAAAGGCAGGCTTCCATTCCTCTACCCAGAGCACCACAATCCTGCCACTGTACCCTCTTGTCCTCTGCACACTCCAACTCATAACTAAGCCATTATACTAGCAAACACTCAGTGTACCTAGTGGCATCCTATCTGTGGCTATTGGACTTTGCTATAGTCCCACTAGTGCAAAGACATTTGCAGAGCACGTCTGCCTGCATTGCACACTACAACTAATTATAACTAAGCCATTATACTAGCAAACACTCAGTGTACCTAGTGGCATCCTATACGTGGCTATTGGACTTTGCTATAGTCCCACTAGTGCCAAGACATTTGCAGAGCGCATCTGCCTGCGTTGCACACTCCAACTAATTATAACTAAGCCATTATACTAGCAAACACTTAGTGTACCTAGTGGCATCCTATACGTGGCTATTGGACTTTGCTATAGTCCCACTAGTGTCAAGACATTTGCAGAGCGCATCTGCCTGCGTTGCACACTCCAACTAATTATAACTAAGCCATTATACTAGCACACACTCAGTGTACCTAGTGGCATCCTATACGTGGCTATTGGACTTTGCTATAGTCCCACTAGTGCCAAGACATTTGCAGAGCGCATCTGCCTGCGTTGCACACTCCAACTAATTATAACTAAGCCATTATACTAGCACACACTCAGTGTACCTAGTGGCATCCTATACGTGGCTATTGGACTTTGCTATAGTCCCACTAGTGCCAAGACATTTGCAGAGCGCATCTGCCTGCGTTGCACACTCCAACTAATTATAACTAAGCCATTATACTAGCAAACACTTAGTGTACCTAGTGGCATCCTATACGTGGCTATTGGACTTTGCTATAGTCCCACTAGTGCCAAGACATTTGCAGAGCGCATCTGCCTGCGTTGCACACTCCAACTAATTATAACTAAGCCATTATACTAGCAAACACTCAGTGTACCTAGTGGCATCCTATACGTGGCTATTGGACTTTGCTATAGTCCCACTAGTGCCAAGACATTTGCAGAGCGCATCTGCCTGCGTTGCACACTCCAACTAATTATAACTAAGCCATTATACTAGCAAACACTTAGTGTACCTAGTGGCATCCTATACGTGGCTATTGGACTTTGCTTTAGTCCCACTAGTGCCAAGACATTTGCAGAACGCATCTGCCTGCGTTGCACACTCCAACTAATTATAACTAAGCCATTATACTAGCACACACTCAGTGTACCTAGTGGCATCCTATACGTGGCTATTGGACTTTGCTATAGTCCCACTAGTGCCAAGACATTTGCAGAGCGCATCTGCCTGCGTTGCACACTCCAACTAATTATAACTAAGCCATTATACTAGCAAACACTTAGTGTACCTAGTGGCATCCTATACGTGGCTATTGGACTTTGCTATAGTCCCACTAGTGCCAAGACATTTGCAGAGCGCATCTGCCTGCGTTGCACACTCCAACTAATTATAACTAAGCCATTATACTAGCACACACTCAGTGTACCTAGTGGCATCCTATACGTGGCTATTGGACTTTGCTATAGTCCCACTAGTGCCAAGACATTTGCAGAGCGCATCTGCCTGCGTTGCACACTCCAACTAATTATAACTAAGCCATTATACTAGCACACACTCAGTGTACCTAGTGGCATCCTATACGTGGCTATTGGACTTTGCTATAGTCCCACTAGTGCCAAGACATTTGCAGAGCGCATCTGCCTGCGTTGCACACTCCAACTAATTATAACTAAGCCATTATACTAGCACACACTCAGTGTACCTAGTGGCATCCTATACGTGGCTATTGGACTTTGCTATAGTCCCACTAGTGCCAAGACATTTGCAGAGCGCATCTGCCTGCGTTGCACACTCCAACTAATTATAACTAAGCCATTATACTAGCACACACTCAGTGTACCTAGTGGCATCCTATACGTGGCTATTGGACTTTGCTATAGTCCCACTAGTGCCAAGACATTTGCAGAGCGCATCTGCCTGCGTTGCACACTCCAACTAATTATAACTAAGCCATTATACTAGCAAACACTTAGTGTACCTAGTGGCATCCTATACGTGGCTATTGGACTTTGCTATAGTCCCACTAGTGCCAAGACATTTGCAGAGCGCATCTGCCTGCGTTGCACACTCCAACTAATTATAACTAAGCCATTATACTAGCAAACACTCAGTGTACCTAGTGGCATCCTATACGTGGCTATTGGACTTTGCTATAGTCCCACTAGTGCCAAGACATTTGCAGAGCGCATCTGCCTGCGTTGCACACTCCAACTAATTATAACTAAGCCATTATACTAGCACACACTCAGTGTACCTAGTGGCATCCTATACGTGGCTATTGGACTTTGCTATAGTCCCACTAGTGCCAAGACATTTGCAGAGCGCATCTGCCTGCGTTGCACACTCCAACTAATTATAACTAAGCCATTATACTAGCACACACTCAGTGTACCTAGTGGCATCCTATACGTGGCTATTGGACTTTGCTTTAGTCCCACTAGTGCCAAGACATTTGCAGAACGCATCTGCCTGCGTTGCACACTCCAACTAATTATAACTAAGCCATTATACTAGCACACACTCAGTGTACCTAGTGGCATCCTATACGTTGCTATTGGACTTTGCTATAGTCCCACTAGTGCCAAGACATTTGCAGAGCGCATCTGCCTGCGTTGCACACTCCAACTAATTATAACTAAGCCATTATACTAGCAAACACTCAGTGTACCTAGTGGCATCCTATACGTGGCTATTGGACTTTGCTTTAGTCCCACTAGTGCCAAGACATTTGCAGAGCGCATCTGCCTGCGTTGCACACTCCAACTAATTATAACTAAGCCATTATACTAGCAAACACTTAGTGTACCTAGTGGCATCCTATACGTGGCTATTGGACTTTGCTTTAGTCCCACTAGTGCCAAGACATTTGCAGAACGCATCTGCCTGCGTTGCACACTCCAACTAATTATAACTAAGCCATTATACTAGCACACACTCAGTGTACCTAGTGGCATCCTATACGTGGCTATTGGACTTTGCTATAGTCCCACTAGTGCCAAGACATTTGCAGAGCGCATCTGCCTGCGTTGCACACTCCAACTAATTATAACTAAGCCATTATACTAGCACACACTCAGTGTACCTAGTGGCATCCTATACGTGGCTATTGGACTTTGCTATAGTCCCACTAGTGCCAAGACATTTGCAGAGCGCATCTGCCTGCGTTGCACACTCCAACTAATTATAACTAAGCCATTATACTAGCACACACTCAGTGTACCTAGTGGCATCCTATACGTGGCTATTGGACTTTGCTATAGTCCCACTAGTGCCAAGACATTTGCAGAGCGCATCTGCCTGCGTTGCACACTCCAACTAATTATAACTAAGCCATTATACTAGCAAACACTCAGTGTACCTAGTGGCATCCTATACGTGGCTATTGGACTTTGCTATAGTCCCACTAGTGCCAAGACATTTGCAGAGCGCATCTGCCTGCGTTGCACACTCCAACTAATTATAACTAAGCCATTATACTAGCACACACTCAGTGTACCTAGTGGCATCCTATACGTGGCTATTGGACTTTGCTATAGTCCCACTAGTGCCAAGACATTTGCAGAGCGCATCTGCCTGCGTTGCACACTCCAACTAATTATAACTAATCCATTATACTAGCAAACACTTAGTGTACCTAGTGGCATCCTATACGTGGCTATTGGACTTTGCTTTAGTCCCACTAGTGCCAAGACATTTGCAGAACGCATCTGCCTGCGTTGCACACTCCAACTAATTATAACTAAGCCATTATACTAGCACACACTCAGTGTACCTAGTGGCATCCTATACGTGGCTATTGGACTTTGCTATAGTCCCACTAGTGCCAAGACATTTGCAGAGCGCATCTGCCTGCGTTGCACACTCCAACTAATTATAACTAAGCCATTATACTAGCAAACACTTAGTGTACCTAGTGGCATCCTATACGTGGCTATTGGACTTTGCTATAGTCCCACTAGTGCCAAGACATTTGCAGAGCGCATCTGCCTGCGTTGCACACTCCAACTAATTATAACTAAGCCATTATACTAGCAAACACTTAGTGTACCTAGTGGCATCCTATACGTGGCTATTGGACTTTGCTTTAGTCCCACTAGTGCCAAGACATTTGCAGCACGTCTGCCTGCGTTGCACACTCCAACTAATTATAACTAAGTTACATTGTCAGGGATATTTATTCTTTATTATTCTGCTGTTAATAAAGCTAGACCACCACTGCAATCTTCACCACCTCTCAATTTTTACTACCACATTTTCAGTCCACAATCTTGTCGCAATCAACATGAGTGGCAAAATGACAGATGCTGGTGGAAAGGGGAAGAGGCGTGGTGGAAAAGGCAAAAAAGGTTTTGTCAGTGGGGAAGGTGGCAAAGCTCCATTATCATCTGCTGCAGATAGACCATCTACTAGCAAAAGTAAGATGTCTACTACTTATTGTGGACAATCCGATGTGCTCCCTTTTTTTTGGACACGAACAAGAGGAACAAAGGTAGATGATGGGCAAAAAAGGAAAATGCTTGAATGGATCTCAAGTGGTCCAACAAGTGCCCTCTCAGCCACTTCAAGTACCGCATCCAAAAAACACCAGTCCTCTGAGTTGTCATCCCAATCACACTTGATTTCTCCCAGCTCTGAAGTCTCCATCAGCCCTGCACAGTATGGTGGAACTGAGATGGCTGAGTCTGCAGAGCTGTTCAGTCACACTATAGCCTGGGAATCAGAGGTCTGCTCCCAAGCTACAGTGAGTACAGAACAGGAAATGGTCTGCAGTGATGCCCAGAACCTTTGTGACTCTGATTCAGGCCGTGAGGACCAAGTTTCTGAGCATAATGTTGACCCTTTGTCACAAACTGTAACACCTGTGGTTATAGACAATGAGGAACATACTGATGAAGATGAGACGCAGATACCCGATTGGGATGACAACTTAAATATTCGGTCAGGGCAAGAAGAGGCTCGGTCTGAGGGGGAGGGGAGTGCAAACACAACAATTGATGATGACGTTCTAGATCCCACCTACTGTCAACCCCCAGTCAGGCACTCGAGGAGGTCAACAGAGGCGGTGGAGGAAGATGCAACCGACGACGAAGTTACCTTGCGCCTTCCTGGACAGAGTCGGAGCACTGGTAGCACGTCTACAACTGCATCCTCAGCCACCACTCTGCCTATGAGCATTATTCGGGGTGGATCAACAGGTCGCATGGCCTCTAAGCCTTGCCTAGCCTGGTCCTTTTTTCACATCGAAAAAGATCGCCCAACTCATGTGATATGTAACATTTGTCATGATTCTGTTAGTAGAGGTCAAAACCTCAGCAGTTTGACAACTTCTTCCATGAATCGTCACATGACTAAATATCATAAGTCCCGGTGGGAAGCTCACCGTGCTGCAATGCGGCCTAGCGGAGCGAACCATCCACCGCCCGCCCCTTCCAGTGCATCCGCGCGCTCTTCATCTTCTAGGACTATGGGGACAGCTGTCACACCTGTTTTTCCACGCAAAACTTCCACCACTGTAACCGCAACAGGCAGTTTGCTTGTAAGGTCATCAGTTGGTTTGGAAGGGGAAACAAGTGAGTGTGTACAGCTCTCTCAGACATCGATAGCACCAACGTTGGATGAAGGCAACATCATGTCTCCGCCTGCACTTTCCTCACAAAACTGCATTTTTCCAGGGACACCCTACTCAACACCGTCTACACACAGCAGCCAGATCTCTGTCCCTCAGATGTGGTCAAATAAAAGGCCACTTCCTCCGACCCATGACAAAGCTAAGAGGTTGACTCTATCCCTCTGTAAGCTGTTGGCTACCGAAATGCTGCCTTTCCGCCTAGTGGACACACAGGATTTTAGAGACCTTATGTCTGTCGCTGTGCCCCAGTACCAGATGCCTAGTCGCCACTACTTCTCTAAGAAAGGTGTGCCCGCGCTACACCAGCATGTCGCACACAACATCACCGCTTCCTTGAGAAACTCTGTGTGTGAACGGGTGCATTTCACCACCGATACTTGGACCAGTAAGAATGGACAGGGACGTTACATGTCGCTGACTGGGCACTGGGTAACTATGGTGATAGATGGTGAAGGGTCTGCTGCACAAGTCTTGCCGTCCCCACGACTTGTGTGTCAATCCTCTGTCTGTCCAAGTTCCGCCACTGCTTCTGCATCCTCCACCTCATCTGGGTCCTCCACCTCCGCCCCAAGCCTGCCTGGTCAGGCCACCAGCGTTCTCACTGCGCAGAAGGAATCACGCACCCCTCATTACTATGCTGGCAGCAGAGCGCAACGGCATCAGGCGGTCTTTAGCTTGACATGTCTTGGTAATAAGAGTCACACAGCTGAGGAGTTGTGGTCAGCTCTGCGGTCCGAGTTTAATAAATGGTTGTCTCCACTCAACCTGCAGCCTGGTAAGGCCGTGTGCGACAATGCTGCAAACCTGGGTGCGGCCCTTCGCCTGGGCAAGGTGACACACGTACCTTGTATGGCTCACGTGTTGAACCTTGTCGTGCAGCAATTTTTAACACACTATCCCGGCCTAGATGGCCTTCTGAACAGGGCACGAAAACTGTCTGCTCACTTCCGCCGTTCAAGCGCCGCAGCTGAGCGACTTGCATCGCTCCAGAAGTCTTTCGGCCTGCCGGTTCATCGCCTGAAATGCGATGTGGCGACACGCTGGAATTCAACTCTCCACATGTTACAGCGACTGTGGCAGCACCGCAGAGCCCTGGTGCAATACGTCATGACGTATAGCCTGGGCCAACGAGATGCAGAGGTGGGGCAGATCACCCTGATGGAGTGGTCTCAGATCAAGGACCTATGCACCCTTCTGCACAGTTTCGACATGGCGACGAATATGTTTAGCGCTGACAATGCCATTATCAGCATGACGATTCCAGTCATTTACATGCTGGAGCACACGCTAAACACTATTCGGAGTCAGGGGGTGGGACAACATGAAGGGGAGGAACTACAGGAGGATTCATATGCGCAAGGGACAACAACATCACCAAGGTCCAGACGTTCATCATCACCAACGCAGCAGGCATGGGACCAAGGGGGACAGGGATCGACAAGGGCGCATAGTAGCAGGCGAAATGTTGAGCAAGGTGCAGGAGAACATGAAGAAATGGAGGACGAACTGTCCATGGACATGGAAGACTCAGCGGATGAGGGAGACCTTGGTCAAATTTCAGTTGAAAGAGGTTGGGGTCAGATGTCAGAGGAAGAAAGAACGGGTAGCACCTCTATGCCACAAACACAGCGTGGACTTGGTCCGCATGGCTGCGCAAGACACATGAGTGCCTTTTTGTTGCACTACCTCCAACATGACAGTCGTATTGTCAAAATTAGAAGTGATGATGACTACTGGATTGCCACACTATTAGATCCCCGGTACAAGTCCAAATTTTGTGACATAATTCCAGCCATAGAAAGGGACGCACGTATGCAGGAGTCTCAGCAGAAGCTGTTACTAGATCTTAGCTCGGCTTTTCCACCAAACAACCGTGCAGGTGCAGGGAGTGAATCTCCCAGTTGTAACTTGACAAACATGGGACGGTCTCGTCATCTTCAACAGTCTACCCGTACCAGTAGGACCGTATCTGGTGCCGGTAACAGCAATTTTATGGAATCTTTTCATAATTTTTTTAGACCCTCTTTTGCAAGGCCACCAGAGACAACAAGTCTGACACATAGTCAACGGCTGGAGAGGATGATACAGGAGTATCTCCAAATGAACATCGATGCCATGACTGTGCAACTGGAGCCTTGCTCCTTTTGGGCTTCAAACCTAGAAAAATGGCCAGAGCTCGCAATTTACGCCTTGGAGATTTTGTCGTGTCCAGCTGCCAGCGTTGTCTCTGAACGTGTATTCAGTGCTGCTGGGTGTGTGCTGACAGATAAGCGCACGCGTCTGTCCAGTGACAATGTGGACAGACTGACGTTCATCAAAATGAACAAGTCATGGATCCAGAAGGAATTTACTACCCCTGTGTCATCCTGGGGAGAGTAAATGCTTGTTGATTTGGAATGTGCTTGATGCAAATCAAAACATCCTGTTTGCAACTAGGGCACAAGTGCTGCCACTGAATGGGTGGGTGTGTGGGGCCCAATTTTTGGAAAAAAAGGGAGACTCCGCTTGGAGTAACCCTTGCTTACATTGTTTTTAAAAGAAGCCAAGATGAACAGAGCTGGGATCAGGAAAGACTTTGCTACCTACCCCGGTGTCATCCTGGGGACGGATAAGAATGGCGTATTTTTGAATGTGCTTGATGCAAATGTAGCTGTGAAGTGTACAACTAGGGCACAACTGCTGCCACTGAATGGGTGGGTGTGTGTGGGGCCCAATTTTTGGAAAAAAGGGAGACTCCGCTTGGAGTAACCCTTGCTTACATTGTTTTTAAAAGAAGCCAAGATGAACAAGTCATGGGTCAGCAAAGACTTTGCTACCTACCCCGGTGTCATCCTGGGGATGGATAAGAATGGCGTATTTTTGAATGTGCTTGATGCAAATGTAGCTGTGAAGTGTACAACTAGGGCACAACTGCTGCCACTGAAGGGGTGGGTGTGTGTGGGGCCCAATTTTTGGAAAAAAGGGAGACTCCGCTTGGAGTAACCCTTGCTTGATGTGTTTTTAAAAGAAGCCAAGATGAACAGAGCTGGGATCAGGAAAGACTTTGCTACCTACCCCGGTGTCATCCTGGGGACGGATAAGAATGGCGTATTTTTGAATGTGCTTGATGCAAATGTAGCTGTGAAGTGTACAACTAGGGCACAACTGCTGCCACTGAAGGGGTGGGTGTGTGTGGGGCCCAATTTTTGGAAAAAAGGGAGACTCCGCTTGGAGTAACCCTTGCTTACATTGTTTTTAAAAGAAGCCAAGATGAACAGAGCTGGGATCAGGAAAGACTTTGCTACCTACCCCGGTGTCATCCTGGGGACGGATAAGAATGGCGTATTTTTGAATGTGCTTGATGCAAATGTAGCTGTGAAGTGTACAACTAGGGCACAACTGCTGCCACTGAAGGGGTGGGTGTGTGTGGGGCCCAATTTTTGGAAAAAAGGGAGACTCCGCTTGGAGTAACCCTTGCTTACATTGTTTTTAAAAGAAGCCAAGATGAACAAGTCATGGGTCAGCAAAGACTTTGCTACCTACCCTGGTGTCATCCTGGGGATGGATAAGAATGGTGTATTTTTGAATGTGCTTGATGCAAATGTAGCTGTGAAGTGTACAACTAGGGCACAACTGCTGCCACTGAAGGGGTGGGTGTGTGTGGGGCCCAATTTTTGGAAAAAAGGGAGACTCCGCTTGGAGTAACCCTTGCTTGATGTGTTTTTAAAAGAAGCCAAGATGAAAAGAGCTGGGATCAGGAAAGACTTTGCTACCTACCCCGGTGTCATCCTGGGGACGGATAAGAATGACGTATTTTTGAATGTGCTTGATGCAAATCTAGCTGTGAAGTGTACAACTAGGGCACAACTGCTGCCACTGAAGGGGTGGGTGTGTGTGGGGCCCAATTTTTGGAAAAAAGGGAGACTCCGCTTGGAGTAACCCTTGCTTACATTGTTTTTAAAAGAAGCAAAGATGAACAAGTCATGGGTCAGCAAAGACTTTGCTACCTACCCCGGTGTCATCCTGGGGATGGATAAGAATGGCGTATTTTTGAATGTGCTTGATGCAAATGTAGCTGTGAAGTGTACAACTAGGGCACAACTGCTGCCACTGAAGGGGTGGGTGTGTGTGGGGCCCAATTTTTGGAAAAAAGGGAGACTCCGCTTGGAGTAACCCTTGCTTGATGTGTTTTTAAAAGAAGCCAAGATGAACAGAGCTGGGATCAGGAAAGACTTTGCTACCTACCCCGGTGTCATCCTGGGGACGGATAAGAATGACGTATTTTTGAATGTGCTTGATGCAAATCTAGCTGTGAAGTGTACAACTAGGGCACAACTGCTGCCACTGAAGGGGTGGGTGTGTGTGGGGCCCAATTTTTGGAAAAAAGGGAGACTCCGCTTGGAGTAACCCTTGCTTGATGTGTTTTTAAAAGAAGCCAAGATGAACAGAGCTGGGATCAGGAAAGACTTTGCTACCTACCCCGGTGTCATCCTGGGGACGGATAAGAATGGCGTATTTTTGAATGTGCTTGATGCAAATGTAGCTGTGAAGTGTACAACTAGGGCACAACTGCTGCCACTGAAGGGGTGGGTGTGTGTGGGGCCCAATTTTTGGAAAAAAGGGAGACTCCGCTTGGAGTAACCCTTGCTTACATTGTTTTTAAAAGAAGCCAAGATGAACAAGTCATGGGTCAGCAAAGACTTTGCTACCTACCCCGGTGTCATCCTGGGGATGGATAAGAATGGCGTATTTTTGAATGTGCTTGATGCAAATGTAGCTGTGAAGTGTACAACTAGGGCACAACTGCTGCTACTGAAGGGGTGGGTGTGTGTGGGGCCCAATTTTTGGAAAAAAGGGAGACTCCGCTTGGAGTAACCCTTGCTTGATGTGTTTTTAAAAGAAGCCAAGATGAACAGAGCTGGGATCAGGAAAGACTTTGCTACCTACCCCGGTGTCATCCTGGGGACGGATAAGAATGACGTATTTTTGAATGTGCTTGATGCAAATCTAGCTGTGAAGTGTACAACTAGGGCACAACTGCTGCCACTGAAGGGGTGGGTGTGTGTGGGGCCCAATTTTTGGAAAAAAGGGAGACTCCGCTTGGAGTAACCCTTGCTTGATGTGTTTTTAAAAGAAGCCAAGATGAACAGAGCTGGGATCAGGAAAGACTTTGCTACCTACCCCGGTGTCATCCTGGGGACGGATAAGAATGGCGTATTTTTGAATGTGCTTGATGCAAATGTAGCTGTGAAGTGTACAACTAGGGCACAACTGCTGCCACTGAAGGGGTGGGTGTGTGTGGGGCCCAATTTTTGGAAAAAAGGGAGACTCCGCTTGGAGTAACCCTTGCTTACATTGTTTTTAAAAGAAGCCAAGATGAGCAAGTCATGGGTCAGCAAAGACTTTGCTACCTACCCCGGTGTCATCCTGGGGATGGATAAGAATGGCGTATTTTTGAATGTGCTTGATGCAAATGTAGCTGTGAAGTGTACAACTAGGGCACAACTGCTGCCACTGAAGGGGTGGGTGTGTGTGGGGCCCAATTTTTGGAAAAAAGGGAGACTCCGCTTGGAGTAACCCTTGCTTGATGTGTTTTTAAAAGAAGCCAAGATGAACAGAGCTGGGATCAGGAAAGACTTTGCTACCTACCCCGGTGTCATCCTGGGGACGGATAAGAATGACGTATTTTTGAATGTGCTTGATGCAAATCTAGCTGTGAAGTGTACAACTGGGGCACAACTGCTGCCACTGAATGGGTGGGTGTGTGGGGCCCAATTTTTGGAAAAAAAGGGAGACTCCGCTTGGAGTAACCCTTGCTTGATGTGTTTTTAAAAGAAGCCAAGATGAACAGAGCTGGGATCAGGAAAGACTTTGCTACCTACCCCGGTGTCATCCTGGGGACGGATAAGAATGGCGTATTTTTGAATGTGCTTGATGCAAATGTAGCTGTGAAGTGTACAACTAGGGCACAACTGCTGCCACTGAAGGGGTGGGTGTGTGTGGGGCCCAATTTTTGGAAAAAAGGGAGACTCCGCTTGGAGTAACCCTTGCTTACATTGTTTTTAAAAGAAGCCAAGATGAACAGAGCTGGGATCAGGAAAGACTTTGCTACCTACCCCGGTGTCATCCTGGGGACGGATAAGAATGGCGTATTTTTGAATGTGCTTGATGCAAATGTAGCTGTGAAGTGTACAACTAGGGCACAACTGCTGCCACTGAAGGGGTGGGTGTGTGTGGGGCCCAATTTTTGGAAAAAAGGGAGACTCCGCTTGGAGTAACCCTTGCTTACATTGTTTTTAAAAGAAGCCAAGATGAACAGAGCTGGGATCAGGAAAGACTTTGCTACCTACCCCGGTGTCATCCTGGGGACGGATAAGAATGGCGTATTTTTGAATGTGCTTGATGCAAATGTAGCTGTGAAGTGTACAACTAGGGCACAACTGCTGCCACTGAAGGGGTGGGTGTGTGTGGGGCCCAATTTTTGGAAAAAAGGGAGACTCCGCTTGGAGTAACCCTTGCTTACATTGTTTTTAAAAGAAGCCAAGATGAACAGAGCTGGGATCAGGAAAGACTTTGCTACCTACCCCGGTGTCATCCTGGGGACGGATAAGAATGGCGTATTTTTGAATGTGCTTGATGCAAATGTAGCTGTGAAGTGTACAACTAGGGCACAACTGCTGCCACTGAAGGGGTGGGTGTGTGTGGGGCCCAATTTTTGGAAAAAAGGGAGACTCCGCTTGGAGTAACCCTTGATTGCTGTTTTTTATAAATGATCCAAGCTGCACAGAGCTGGGATCAGGAAAGACTTAGCTACCTACCCTGGTGTCATCCTGGGGACGGTTAATTATGGCGTATTTTTGTATGTGCTTGATGCAAATCTAGCTGTGAATTGTGCAACTGGGGCACAAGTGCTACCACTGAAGGGGTGGGTGTGTGTGTGGCCCAATTTTTGGAAAAAAGGGAGACTCCGCTTGGAGTCACCTTGCGGTGTTTTACATGATTTTAGAAGGGCGTGCCATGCCTATATCTGTGTGTCCTCCTCTTTTTCCTTGTCCAGCTGTTTTGTTTTCGCATGAGTATATGTCCTTGTCACTTTCCAATGTGTTTGAGTTGTTTGTCACCTTTAGGACACCTTTGAGGGTGTTTTCTAGGTGTTTTTCTGTGTTTGTGATTGCCTGCCATTGTTTCCTATGCAGTTCGAGTTCGGTTCGTCGAACGTTCGACGAACCGAACTCGAACGGGAGGTCCGTTCGGCGAACCAACCTCGAGCCGAACCGCGACCGGTTCGCTCATCTCTAATCCCTTCCCACCCAAATCAGTTTTTCGGGCCAATGATAATTTAATTTGTATGCAGGACCTTACCATCCATAGTAGAAGACCAGGAGACTTTGATGGGGTCTGTGACCTGGGGCAGGGACTTTGTTTAGCAGCATGAATTCCCACTGCCTGAGCCTGTCATCACAATATCTCTAATATCTGAATCCTCCGGATGGAGATAAAAGGAGAATAGAAGGAAGAAACAGGCATTAATATGTTCACAGAATGTGTGTGCGTGTGTGTGTGTGTGTGTGTGTGTGTGGAAAGTGGGTGATATTGAGAACATCTGTGTTGGAGGTTGTGGGAGCAATTATAGTGTGTATGGGAGAGCTGTGAGTGGAATCATACTTTGTGTAGAAAACTGTATGGGACAAAATACTGTGTGGAGGGGATAATTCTTTGTTGGGGGCTATGGCATATTGTGTAAGAGCTATGGAGGCCATCATTAGAGGGGCAGTGGGACCATCATACTATTTCGGGGTTGTGGAGTATTTTACTGTTTAAGAGACTGCGGGTGTCATCATACTATGTCTGAGGTGCTGTGGGGGTCATCATACTGTGTCTGGAGTATTCTGGGAGACCTTATGCTATGTGTAGGTGACTGTGGTGGGTACTATACTGTTTGTGGTAAGCTTTAGGAGGCATCATACTATTTCTCAGGATGAGGAGGCTTCTTATTTATTGTGTGTCGTATTTTGAGGGTCATTACATTACATTGTAAAGAGCTGTGGGGGCCCTGATACTCTGTAAGAGGGAGGATTCTGGTGGGCCTCATACCTTCTGTGGGGTACTGTAGCCATCAATACACCCTGTGGGGTTGGGAAAGCATAATACTGTGTGGATGGCTTTTGGTGTTTATATAATATTAGGGACTGTTCTGGATTAGCTATCATTATTAGGAAGGAGTGAGCCCAAAATGTAAAGGGAAATGGTGTGGATATAGACTGTATTTTGTGCAGGAGAGCGTTCTTAGATCCAACTAATAAATAGTCCTTGTAAGGGCTGAACACAATGTCCAGTAGCTGCTAGCAGCTCCAGAAATCACTTTTTTGACAAACAGAACACAGGTCTTTCAGTCTCTCTGTCTGTCCCTCTCTCTGTCGGTCTCTCCCTCTCCCCCCTCTCTCATACTCACTGATCACTGACCGATCACGGCACGATGCTGCACGGCTGTCACACTGCTCCAGCGGTTTCTCCTGCTTTGAAAATACCGCTCATTATTCCATCTCGTATTCCTTGCTTCCCCCACCCACCAGTGACTATGATTGGTTGCATTCAGACGTGCCCCCACGCTGAGTGACAGCTGTCTCACTGCAACCAATCACAGCGGCCGGTGAGCGGGTCTATGTAGTGCAGTAAAATAAATAAATAAATAATTTTAAAAAACGGTGTGCGGTCCCCCCAAATGTTGATACCAGCCAAGGTAAAGCCACACAGCTAAAGGCTGATATTCTCAGGATGGGGATCCCCACGTTATGGGAAGGCCCCCAGCCTAAAAATATCAGCCAGCAGCCACCTGGAATTGCCACATCCATTAGATGCGACAGTCTCGGGACTCTACCCGGCTCATCCTGAATTGCCCTGGTGTGGTGGCAATCGGGATAATAAGGATTTAATGGCAGCCTATAGCTGCCACTAAGTCCTAGGTTATTCATGGCAGGTGTCTATGAGACCCCCCCATTGATTAACCTGTAAGTGAAAGTAAATAAACACATACACCCGAAAAAATCCTTTATTTGGAATAAAAGACAAAAAAAACCCTTGCACCACTTTATTAAAATCCCCAAATACCCCTCCAGGTCTGGCATAATCCTCACGAGGTCCTGCAATGCATCCAGCTCTGCTACATGAAGCTGTCAGGAGTGGCCGTGGAACACCGCCGCTCTCTGTCAGCTCCACACAGTTCTGGTAGCTACGTAAATGCCACATGTTGCTCTGAGCACCTTATTCCCAAACACCAGAAATGCAGTCACGCACCTTCTACAGGCTGTGCCCATACTGTTTCTGCCTTTTACCATCCAGTTCAGCCTTTTCCTCAGTCACCGCAGCTCACCGTTAGGGTCAACGTGAAATTATTCAAGTTTGCCATAGTTACATTGCACATCGAATATTCGTGAAGAGTCGAATAGTGCCAACCTATTCGTCAGATATTCGTCATAGCGGATATTTTGGTATTCGATCATCCCAAGTTATAAATTAAACATTATCTTTAATAACAGATAAGTTCTGAGGGCCAATTATCTAACAAAACAGAATTTAACTAATGCATAGCCAG
Organism: Anomaloglossus baeobatrachus; assembly: GCF_048569485.1. Taxonomy (NCBI): domain Eukaryota; kingdom Metazoa; phylum Chordata; class Amphibia; order Anura; family Aromobatidae; genus Anomaloglossus; species Anomaloglossus baeobatrachus. The sequence continues at coordinate 156,605,797 of NC_134354.1, read as the reverse complement.
CTGTCAATCAGTAAAGACATGATAGTAGTTCCAGTATTTTACAACAGGTTAGAATTAGAAACAAGAAGCTAGAATTTGCTGGAGGGTAGCTCTGAGGGCAAACCCTTACAGGGAGCATTAATAAAAGGCACTTTTGCATTACAATCCACAAAGCCAGAAATAATAATGTTATATACAGAATATAATAATCAAAAGGTACTCATTCCACTGTGTCTTGCAGCTGCATATGCAGTTAACTTGCATTTCTGAAGTTAATCTTGCTTGTGTGTTATCTTTCCATGGCTTTTCATTGACTATAAGAAAGAACTTATGCCTACCTATATAGCTTAAAGCACTTGCATTAAAAGTTCTCTTATCATGACTGTGGTTAATAAAGTCCTTAACTTCTGAAAAACATTTTCAATTTTGAAGTGAGTAGACAAAATGGAAGAACATTTGTGCACATTCCATTTGTAAAAAGATGATTAGCCAACAGCCACCTTTTTAACAATAGGTTGTATAAAAAGCCAGTATTTTGTGCTGATTAATTTTGAATCAGCTCTATCAGCCATAACATTAAATCCAATAACAGAGGAAGTAAATAATGCTGAATATATATTTACACTTGAACTTGTCAAAAGGTGAGATCCTTTTTTTAGACAAGTGAACAATAAATTATTGAAGTTGATTTGCAGGAAAAATGGGCAAGAGTAAAGTAAATTTAACAAAGTTCAAGTTTTGATCTCTAGCAGAGCACAATGGCACATCTTTAAAACATCAGGTCTTGTTTGGTATTCCTATGATCAGTGGTTAGTACTAGAGAGGAATGAATCAGAAATGCAACTGCAAATTTTTGAGACCAAGGAAATAATGATATCGGATTAAAGAGAATCACCAAACTTGCCTGCCACTATTTACACAGTCTGGCAGATTGCACCAGCCAGAGAAGGCTTCCATAAGCTTTGCTGTGATTGGGTGTGCTGCCCTATAATGCCTTGCTATCACAGAACGTAGTACAGCACAGCCAATGGGGGCTATCATAGATTGTACAAATGTAGAAACATTAAATGCAGTTGTCATTTTAGGGTAAATCTGGATAATGCAATGTCATCACATTTTACAGCTTAGCAATAGAGAACAGAATATAGGGACAGAAAGCCATAAAGTAGTTAATAAACACTCAGTTTGTGAAAATGAAAGTTGAAATACATGCAACCATGTGTGAAGATATGAGGGTGAGTTGTGCTCTTGTCCTCTGGCCTGGCTGTCTTTAAAATGCACAGAGTGGGGCTCATCCCACTGAACACCCTTATTTCTATCCCGTGGGCAGGACCCTACTCAGACAATACAGGTTGAGGGTTAAAAAATAACAAGACTTTTTTGGGTTTTCAACTGACAAGAGTAGATAGTACATTGCCAGCAAGGACACAAGATGGTGCAAGTGACAGAGTATCACCCTTTCACTGGGGATTAGAACCTCTGTGACTGTGAGGCATCTAGGGCCATTAACCAGTCAGCAGCACCCCGATTTTGGTGGGCACCTACTGAAAGGGGGAACTTAGAAAGCCAACTGAGTACACCAGGGTATGTGGTCAAGAGACATGGTAGTTCCAACCTAGGTTCTCCAAATACATTTTTGGGTAGTGTTATGTAATGAAGCCGTTTGGTAATCCACCAGCTGGATCTATGGTCTCTAGGCTGAAGTTCTTTAGAGTCATACCAGTGGCAGATGCAAGCTCTTTTTTATGTCCCTCTGCTCCCATTTCAGGACATTGTGTCCAACAGGATGGGGGAAAATAAGCATGGCTGTTCACGCAAAGTTTGCTAGTTCAATTAGTTTTCATAATTGTCCTCCAAATGAGGCAAACTAGTACTTTGGGTATGTAATCCTGAATCAGCAGTCATACAAGTTGGCATACAAAAAGGGAACCAGAAAGTACCACATGAAACAATGGTCAATTTCACTTGACTCATTAAACAAATAACCATATGGCATATTTAAGAATAGTTGACCTCCACACAGGTGGCAAAATAATCCTCCTTGACCCCGAGTCATCACACCATGTGTTTCATATAGTCATATATGTTAAGGACACTTCCATATTACTAAATATGTGTTTGTATTAAAGAGCTTGTAATGAGTTGAATACAGTGCTAGAAAACACATGTTTCAGTGCAATTAAATTTTTTACAATTCACCACAAACCAAGTTTTTAGGGAAAAATTTGTTGAAGGATTCAAATTTAAAAAAAAACCAAAAACACTCATCCCTCCTAATCACTTACCACAAACTGTCTGTCTATTTAAGGAAAATTAGCAAAGTGGTGACAATGCTAAGAACTAGGGCTCAATAATAAGATCGAGAGTGGAGAAAAGCCTATTTCATTCTACCACAAACAAAAGAAAAGAAATACTGTACTGAAGTTTGATTTGCAAAAAAAGTTAATGCTGGCTAAGCACTGCTTGCTGCATATTAGCTGCATAACCACAGACTGGTCAAAATGCTCATGGTGACTCCACTACACATAAAGGCTACAATGGTCATGTGAACATCAGAACTTGATCTTGGTGCAATGGAACAAGATGACCTGGTTTTATATTATGGGTCTTCAAGTTTAAAATTGTTGAAAAGAGGTGATTTCTATATACTTTTGATCGCTGAACTTAGTGAGCATATCAAAAAGGTTCCATCATATACAGTTTTATCACAAGTACTGACTTTGCAGACTTCCAAAAGAATTGAATTCTATAGCTTTCCAAAAGGAATTCCTTCTATACTTTTCTCAAGATGGTGCTTTAGTGTATTGCAGTGATGTTCCCGTTCTGATGGAAAAATGTAACATTGAGTATACTGTGAAAGAATGGAGATTCTTTACTGGTTCATCAAAAAAAGTCTGGAACTTGTGCTACTGCACAACAGCAAGTATACTTTGGTGCATGTTGGACATTCTGTGCACTTGAAGGAATGCTATGAGAATTTACACTTTATTCTCAATAAACTTAACTATGAGAATCAAGGATGGTCATTAAGTAGTGATATGAAAGCTATTGCTTTGTTTCTTGGGCAGCAAAACGGATACACAAAGTACTCCTATTTTTGTGTGAATGGGCCAGCCAAGACAGGACTCATCACTCGAGCCAAAAACGTTGGCCAAAGAGAACATATTTGCAACTAAGGCGGGCTTTGCACGTTGCGACATCGCAAGCCGATGCTGCGATGTCGCACGCGATAGTCCCCGCCCCGTCGCAGCAGCGATATCATGTGATTCCTGGGGTAGCGAACATTATCGCTACGCCAGCTTCACATGCACTCACCTGTCCTGCAACGTCGCTGTGGCCGGCATCCCGCCTCCTTCCTAAGGGGGCAGGTCGTATAACGTCACAGCGACATCACACGGCAGGTGGCCAATCAAAGCGGAGGGGCGGAGATGAGCAGGATGTAAACATCCCGCCCACCTCCTTCCTTCCGCATAGCCGCCGGCGGCAGGTAAGGTGATGTTCCTCGCTCCTGCGGCATCTCACACACCGATGTGTGCTGCCGCAGGAATGAGGAACAACATCGTACCTGTCGCGGCAGCGTAATTATGAAAAAGTCGAGCCTACACTGATGATACGATAACGACGCTTTTGCGCTCGTTAATCGTATAATCTAGGATTTACACACTACGATGTTGAAAGTGACGCCGGATGTGCGTCACTTTCAATTTGACCCCACCGACATCGCACGTGCGATGTTGCAACGTGCAAAGCCACCCTAAGACTCAAGAACATAGTTGTGGAAAGCTAAGTTGATCACAATAAAGTCCTCCAATCCCCACTTCATATTAAGCTTCCACTGATAAAGCAGTATGTGAAAGCTCTACTGAAAGGAGAGACTTTTAAGTACCTGTTTACCAAGTTTCAGATACTGTTCAAAACAAACTCAAGGAAGACATTTTTGTGGGTCCGGATAGCTGGAAATTTAGGAAGGATGATGTGTTTGAAAAAAAACATGAAAGCTGTTTATGATAAGAGACTACTGCTAGATGCTTCTTAGAGAAGTTCCGCAGAAGTGCTTTTTGAAAGTAGGTCATCAGAAAAGTTCGGAATCAGTCATTGGATTTGAAACAATTTTCAGAAACCTACATTTTACATACAGTACCTGTGTAAATCATATTTTATTTATTTCACATATGTGGATGTTATTTTAAAATAAACCACCAAGCTAAACATTGTTATAGACTAATACACCCCTTATTCACAAAATAGTTCCCTAATACCTTCTCTGTTTTCCAGAAGGATATTATGCCCTGTGACCCATCAAAAGCTGTTCACAAATGGTTTCAGGCTCGTGACAAAAAGTTTGAGATGTTAACGTGACTACTAAATTCCCTGGTACTCAATTTGACTGAGTCTGTTGGAAATGCTGAAAAAACAAGTCCAAAACATAAATTCTCCCTCCACAAAATTTACAGAATTGTGCAGCTATTACCTTGGAAACAAATACTATACCACAAGACACCTTCAGAGATTTTAGAAATTCCATACCTCAAAGTCAAAGCCGTCATTAGAGTGGCCTACACAACAATAGTACAGATGCTATCTTGCTTTCCTTAAGACAGTGATAGAGATATGGTCTATGTAAACGAGCCACTAATTGGCAAATGAGGCTTTGTAGTCTTGCAATCAACCTCTGAATGAACAATGATTTTTATACAAGTAAAATATATCTTTGTACCGTGTTAGTCAGTAGAGTTGAGCGCGGTTCGCGGTTCGAGGTTCTCCAGTTCTAGGCTCGAGTGATTTTGGGGCCTGTTCTAGATCGAACTAGAACTCGAGGTTTTTGCAAAAGCTCGATAGTTCTAGAAACGTTCGAGAACGGTTCTAGCAGCAAAAAAACAGCTAATTCCTAGCTGGCTTTCCGCTGAAATAGTGTAAGTCACTCTGTGACTCACACTATTATGACATTTCAGTGTATAGTGTGCGGGAACAGCACCTTCAGATCACTGCTGTTTGTATAATGGCGATCGCCATTTTATTTTATTTTTTTCCTTGTCTTCCTTCCCTAAGCGCGCTCGTGTAGTGGGGAGGACCATTATGTCAGCCAATCCCAGACACACACACAGCTAAGTGGACTTTTAGCCAGAGAAGCAACAGCATGTGTGATAGGATGTCCATGTCACATGTCCCTACATTATAAAAATGGACATTTTCCTCCAGCATGCCATTATCTGCCTTCTGCATCCTTGGTGTCAGACATCACTGGCGCAGCTCCGTCCTGAGTCCTATCCTATCGCCGATACAGCTGTATGCGCTCCATACACAGCGTTGGACAGCTTAGGGAGAGCACTTTCTATCAGTCCTTTTAAGGGCTCGTACCGGCAGGGTCAGAGCCATAGGTGACAGGTCCTGAAAACAGAGACAGCGTCTGAGTAGCTAAGGTCAGGGATTTCCTCGCTGCATTTCCCCATTAGGAGGGAATAGAAAGGCAGGCTTCCATTCCTCTACCCAGAGCCCCACAATCCTGGCACTGTACCCTCCTGTCCTCTGCACACTCCAACTCATTATAACTAAGCCATTATACTAGCAAACACTGAGTGTACCTAGTGGCATCCTAAACGTGGCTATTGGACTTCTGTATAGTCCCAGTAGTGCACAGATATTTGCAGCACGTCTGCCTGCATTGCACACTCAAACTCATTATAACTAAGCCATTATACTAGCAAACACTGAGTGTACCTAGTGTCATCCTAAACGTGGCTGTTGGACTTCTGTATAGTCCCAGTAGTGCACAGATATTTGCAGCACGTCTGCCTGCATTGCACACTCAAACTGATAGTTACTAAGCCATTATACTAGCAAACACTGAGTGTACCTAGTGGCATCCTAAACGTGGCTGTTGGACTTCTGTATAGTCAAAGTAGTGCACAGATATTTGCAGCACGTCTGCCTGCATTGCACACTCAAACTGATAGTTACTAAGCCATTATACTAGCAAACACTCAGTGAACTTAGTGGCATCCTAAACGTGGCTATTGGACTTCTGTATAGTCCCACTAGTGCAAAGATATTTGCAGCACGTCTGCCTGCATTGCATACTCAAACTCATTGTTACAAAGCCATTATACTAGCAAACACTCAGTGAACCTAGTGGCATCCTAAACGTGGCTGTTGGACTTCTGTATAGTCCCAATAGTGCAAAGATATTTGCAGCACGTCTGCCTGCATTGCACACTAAAACTCATTGTTACAAAGCCATTATACTAGCAAACACTCAGTGAACCTAGTGGCATCCTAAACGTGGCTGTTGGACTTCTGTAAAGTCCCACTAGTGCAAAGATATTTGCAGCACGTCTGCCTGCATTGCACACTCAAACTGATAGTTACTAAGCCATTATACTAGCAAACACTGAGTGTACCTAGTGGCATCCTAAACGTGGCTATTGGACTTCTGTATAGTCCCAGTAGTGCACAGATATTTGCAGCACGTCTGCCTGCATTGCACACTCAAACTGATAGTTACTAAGCCATTATACTAGCAAACACTCAGTGAACCTAGTGTCATCCTAAACGTGGCTGTTGGACTTCTGTATAGTCCCACTAGTGCAAAGATATTTGCAGCACGTCTGCCTGCATTGCACACTCAAACTCATTGTTACTAAGCCATTTTAGAAATTCCATACCTCAAAGTCAAAGCCGTCATTAGAGTGGCCTACACAACAATAGTACAGATGCTATCTTGCTTTCCTTAAGACAGTGATAGAGATATGGTCTATGTAAACGAGCCACTAATTGGCAAATGAGGCTTTGTAGTCTTGCAATCAACCTCTGAATGAACAATGATTTTTATACAAGTAAAATATATCTTTGTACCGTGTTAGTCAGTAGAGTTGAGCGCGGTTCGCGGTTCGAGGTTCTCCAGTTCTAGGCTCGAGTGATTTTGGGGCCTGTTCTAGATCGAACTAGAACTCGAGCTTTTTGCAAAAGCTCGATAGTTCTAGAAACGTTCGAGAACGGTTCTAGCAGCAAAAAAACAGCTAATTCCTAGCTGGCTTTCCGCTGAAATAGTGTAAGTCACTCTGTGACTCACGCTATTATGACATTTCAGTGTATAGTGTGTGGGAACAGCACCTTCAGATCACTGCTGTTTGTATAATGGCGATCGCCATTTTTTTTTTTTTTCCTTGTCTTCCTTCCCTAAGCGCGCTCGTGTAGTGGGGAGGACCATTATGTCAGCCAATCCCAGACACACACACAGCTAAGTGGACTTTTAGCCAGAGAAGCAACAGCATGTGTGATAGGATGTCCATGTCACATGTCCCTACATTATAGAAATGGACATTTTCCTCCAGCATGCCATTATCTGCCTTCTGCATCCTTGGTGTCAGACATCACTGGCGCAGCTCCGTCCTGAGTCCTATCCTATCGCCGATACAGCTGTATGCGCTCCATACACAGCGTTGGACAGCTTAGGGAGAGCACTTTCTATCAGTCCTTTTAAGGGCTCGTACCGGCAGGGTCAGAGCCATAGGTGACAGGTCCTGAAAACAGAGACAGCGTCTGAGTAGCTAAGGTCAGGGATTTCCTCGCTGCATTTCCCCATTAGGAGGGAATAGAAAGGCAGGCTTCCATTCCTCTACCCAGAGCCCCACAATCCTGGCACTGTACCCTCCTGTCCTCTGCACACTCCAACTCATTATAACTAAGCCATTATAATAGCAAACACTGAGTGTACCTAGTGGCATCCTAAACGTGGCTATTGGACTTCTGTATAGTCCCAGTAGTGCACAGATATTTGCAGCACGTCTGCCTGCATTGCACACTCAAACTCATTATAACTAAGCCATTATACTAGCAAACACTGAGTGTACCTAGTGTCATCCTAAACGTGGCTGTTGGACTTCTGTATAGTCCCAGTAGTGCACGGATATTTGCAGCACGTCTGCCTGCATTGCACACTCAAACTGATAGTTACTAAGCCATTAAACTAGCAAACACTGAGTGTACCTAGTGGCATCCTAAACGTGGCTGTTGGACTTCTGTATAGTCAAAGTAGTGCACAGATATTTGCAGCACGTCTGCCTGCATTGCACACTCAAACTGATAGTTACTAAGCCATTATACTAGCAAACACTCAGTGAACTTAGTGGCATCCTAAACGTGGCTATTGGACTTCTGTATAGTCCCACTAGTGCAAAGATATTTGCAGCACGTCTGCCTGCATTGCATACTCAAACTCATTGTTACAAAGCCATTATGCTAGCAAACACTCAGTGAACCTAGTGGCATCCTAAACGTGGCTGTTGGACTTCTGTATAGTCCCAATAGTGCAAAGATATTTGCAGCACGTCTGCCTGCATTGCACACTCAAACTGATAGTTACTAAGCCATTATACTAGCAAACACTGAGTGTACCTAGTGGCATCCAAAACGTGGCTATTGGACTTCTGTATAGTCCCAGTAGTGCACAGATATTTGCAGCACGTCTGCCTGCATTGCACACTCAAACTGATAGTTACTAAGCCATTATACTAGCAAACACTCAGTGAACCTAGTGGCATCCTAAACGTGGCTGTTGGACTTCTGTATAGTCCCACTAGTGCAAAGATATTTGCAGCACGTCTGCCTGCATTGCACACTCAAACTCATTGTTACTAAGCCATTTTAGAAATTCCATACCTCAAAGTCAAAGCCGTCATTAGAGTGGCCTACACAACAATAGTACAGATGCTATCTTGCTTTCCTTAAGACAGTGATAGAGATATGGTCTATGTAAACGAGCCACTAATTGGCAAATGAGGCTTTGTAGTCTTGCAATCAACCTCTGAATGAACAATGATTTTTATACAAGTAAAATATATCTTTGTACCGTGTTAGTCAGTAGAGTTGAGCGCGGTTCGCGGTTCTCCAGTTCTAGGCTCGAGTGATTTTGGGGCTGTTCTAGATCGAACTAGAACTCGAGCTTTTTGCAAAAGCTCGATAGTTCTAGAAACGTTCGAGAACGGTTCTAGCAGCAAAAAAACAGCTAATTCCTAGCTGGCTTTCCGCTGAAATAGTGTAAGTCACTCTGTGACTCACACTATTATGACATTTCAGTGTATAGTGTGCGGGAACAGCACCTTCAGATCACTGCTGTTTGTATAATGGCGATCGCCATTTTTTTTTTTTTTTCCTTGTCTTCCTTCCCTAAGGGCGCTCGTGTAGTGGGGAGGGCCATTATGTCAGCCAATCCCAGACACACACACAGCTAAGTGGACTTTTAGCCAGAGAAGCAACAGCATGTGTGATAGGATATCCATGTCACATGTCCCTGCATTATAAAAACGGACATTATCCTCCAGCATGCCATTATCTGCCTTCTGCATCCTTGGTGTCAGACATCACTGGCGCAGCTCCGTCCTGAGTCCTATCCTATCGCCAATACAGCTGTATGCGCTCCATACACAGCGTTGGACAGCTTAGGGAGAGCACTTTCTATCAGTCCTTTTAAGGGCTCGTACCGGCAGGGTCAGAGCCATAGGTGACAGGTCCTGAAAACAGAGACAGCGTCTGAGTAGCTAAGGTCAGGGATTTCCTCGCTGCATTTCCCCATTAGGAGGGAATAGAAAGGCAGGCTTCCATTCCTCTACCCAGAGCACCACAATCCTGCCACTGTACCCTCCTGTCCTCTGCACACTCCAACTCATTATAACTAAGCCATTATACTAGCAAACACTGAGTGTACCTAGTGGCATCCTAAACGTGGCTATTGGACTTCTGTATAGTCCCAGTAGTGCACAGATATTTGCAGCACGTCTGCCTGCATTGCACACTCAAACTCATTATAACTAAGCCATTATACTAGCAAACACTGAGTGTACCTAGTGTCATCCTAAACGTGGCTGTTGGACTTCTGTATAGTCCCAGTAGTGCACAGATATTTGCAGCATGTCTGCCTGCATTGCACACTCAAACTGATAGTTACTAAGCCATTATACTAGCAAACACTGAGTGTACCTAGTGGCATCCTAAACGTGGCTGTTGGACTTCTGTATAGTCAAAGTAGTGCACAGATATTTGCAGCACGTCTGCCTGCATTGCATACTCAAACTGATAGTTACTAAGCCATTATACTAGCAAACACTCAGTGAACTTAGTGGCATCCTAAACGTGGCTATTGGACTTCTGTATCGTCCCACTAGTGCAAAGATATTTGCAGCACGTCTGCCTGCATTGCACACTCAAACTCATTGTTACTAAGCCATTATACTAGCAAACACTCAGTGAACCTAGTGGCATCCTAAACGTGGCTGTTGGACTTCTGTATCGTCCCACTAGTGCAAAGATATTTGCAGCACGTCTGCCTGCATTGCACACTCAAATTCATTGTTACTAAGCCATTATACTAGCAAACACTCAGTGAACCTAGTGGCATCCTAAACGTGGCTGTTGGACTTCTGTATCGTCCCACTAGTGCAAAGATATTTGCAGCACGTCTGCCTGCATTGCACACTCAAATTCATTGTTACTAAGCCATTATACTAGCAAACACTCAGTGAACCTAGTGGCATCCTAAACGTGGCTATTGGACTTCTGTATAGTCCCACTAGTGCAAAGATATTTGCAGCACGACTGCCTGCATTGCACACTAAAACTCATTGTTACAAAGCCATTATACTAGCAAACGCTCAGTGAACCTAGTGGCATCCTAAACGTGGCTGTTGGACTTCTGTAAAGTCCCACTAGTGCAAAGATATTTGCAGCACGTCTGCCTGCATTGCACACTTAAACTCATTGTTACTAAGCCATTATACTAGCAAACACTGAGTGTACCTAGTGTCATCCTAAACGTGGCTATTGAACTTCTGTATAGTCCCAGTAGTGCACAGATATTTGCAGCACGTCTGCCTGCATTGCACACTCAAACTCATTGTTACAAAGCCATTATACTAGCAAACACTCAGTGAACCTAGTGGCATCCTAAACGTGGCTGTTGGACTTCTGTATAGTTCCACTAGTGCAAAGATATTTGCAGCACGTCTGCCTGCATTGCACACTCAGACTCATTGTTACTAAGCCATTATACTAGCAAACACTGAGTGTACCTAGTGTCATCCTAAACGTGGCTATTGGACTTCTGTATAGTCCCAGTAGTGCACAGATATTTGCAGCACGTCTGCCTGCATTGCACACTCAAACTGATAGTTACTAAGCCATTATTCTAGCAAACACTGAGTTTACCTAGTGGCATCCTAAACGTGGCTGTTGGACTTCTGTATAGTCCCACTAGTGCACAGATATTTGCAGCACGTCTGCCTGCATTGCACACTCAAACTGATAGTTACTAAGCCATTATACTAGCAAACACTGAGTGTACCTAGTGGCATCCTAAACGTGGCTATTGGACTTCTGTATAGTCCCAGTAGTGCACAGTTATTTGCAGCACGTCTGCCTGCATTGCACACTCAAACTGATAGTTACTAAGCCATTATTCTAGCAAACACTGAGTTTACCTAGTGGCATCCTAAACGTGGCTGTTGGACTTCTGTATAGTCCCACTAGTGCACAGAAATTTGCAGCACGTCTGCCTGCATTGCACACTCAAACTGATAGTTACTAAGCCATTATACTAGCAAACACTCAGTGAACCTAGTGGCATCCTAAACGTGGCTGTTGGACTTCTGTATAGTCCCACTAGTGCAAAGATATTTGCAGCACGTCTGCCTGCATTGCACACTCAAACTCATTGTTACTAAGCCATTATACTAGCAAACACTGAGTGTACCTAGTGGCATCCTAAACGTGGCTATTGGACTTCTGTATAGTCCCAGTAGTGCACAGATATTTGCAGCACGTCTGCCTGCATTGCACACTCAAACTGATAGTTACTAAGCCATTATACTAGCAAACACTGAGTGTACCTAGTGGCATCCTAAACGTGGCTATTGGACTTCTGTATAGTCCCAGTAGTGCACAGATATTTGCAGCACGTCTACCCTCATGCACATTTAGCTATGCTAATTTATAGCAAACTCAGGGAATTCCTTGCTGCACTTGATCATTAGGAGGGATAGAAAGTGAGGCTTCTTTTACTGTCCTGGTACCCACAGAACACGGCCCCTGTACCCATCTGTCCACTTTTGCCACGCTATTTAATTTGCCCAAAGAGCTGACTCTTTTTCTGCCATCCTAAAATTGTCTGGAATACTAAGTTAGTGTTCCTTTGCTGCCAAGCAAGGTACAACACATGTGCATTCTACACTCCTTTCCATTTCTGGAATGCAATTATTAACTGCAGGTAGTCCAGCCAATCTGTGACGAAGGTGCAGGCGTGGATATAATGTAGCCTGCATCCAATGATGGTTCTCTCGATGTCTGACAGCTCAACAATACCTTCTGTTTCCACTTCCAAAACAAGTGATGACTTGCCAATTACACTCCCTGTTGCGGGTAAAGGAGTGGAAGTTCAGTGTGAAAAACCATGTGTGACTGCTGTCACCACAGTCACAGAGGATGAAGAGCACGCAGATGCAGTTGATGGGGCAGGCGGTGGTTGCACAGGCACGCTAGGCCGCATTGTAGCACAGTGAAATTCACATTGCGACTTATGCTTCATTTTAAGTCGTGTACAGGGTGGGCGCCCCAGTATGCAGCAAAACCAGGCAACAGGAAAAGGACTCTAGGCAGTTGGGTTGATAAATGATTGTTTAACTTTACCAAAACAAACAATAAGAACCATGCATACAATTTAAATAATTGAACAATCTATTCTGTTGCCTACTACCTGCTAATCCCTCTGTGTAGCAGTAATTGTGTGTTTGTGCGTGTGTGTGTATGCGAACACGACTTACCAGTGGCGCATCACAAGAGCTTCCAAGTTATCTACCTAAACATAGACAAAACACATTACCCCCCCTGAATACCCTTGTTAGCTGAAGCCTCACAGATAATGCAGATGATAACAGTGTGAATGCAAACCACACAGCTCTGTAACACAGTCATGGAAATCTTGAAAAGCAACAGTCAATGCAAACATGTGTTGCTGTCCCTCTATGATTTAAACTGTACGTGACAATTTGACAGTGCAGAGGCAGCAAGTCTTATTGTCTATATAGTCGGCCTACCCAGAACAGATATGTGTTTTGCTAATAAAACAAAGTGTTGCGTGCCCGCATTATTGTCTGGGCACAGCCTACCGTACCCGGGTACTGTGATGTCCAGTTGCCAGAAATACAGACTTTACGCTCCTCTCACGGTAAACAGTATAGACAGCACCGTAAGAATGTTGGTCTGTGGCACAGGATGCTGCTCACTGACGTTACAGTGCTCATCATCAAAGTACAACACAACTCCCCTCACAATTGAACGAACTGTTTCCGCGGTGGCTCCTTGCTGTAACACACACCTTTAGCTTTTCCTTCTGTTCATAGACAGCATCTCCAAGTCCACACCTGAAGAGCAATTTTATATTGCTATAGTGACCAAAGGCAGATCCAAAAAAACAGCAGCCCCTTGTGTGTAGTCTGCAACAATGCATGCAATGAACGACAAATAAGCATATTGCGTTGACAGTTGCTAAAGCTGAGCAATACACCTTCACGTTGTCAATTCATATCCATGTGATACTTCATGAAGGAAGTACTCAAAAGTGTGAGTTTTTGCCTTCTACTTACAGATTGTTGACAAATCTTACAGATTCCATGACTTGGGTAATCCTTTGCGATGTCCAAAAATTCACAGGCTAAGAAAGGCTTACAGCCCATGCGACCTGCATAGCCAACACGACTTCTGCTCAGAGTCAAAGTTGTGGTCCAGGATTCAGTTGTTGACGTGCTTCCAGTACTTTGTCTCTGGCCAGGAAGACGCAACGTAACCTCGTCGTCAGTAGCATCCTCCTCCACCTCCTCTGCTGACCTCCTTGACTGGCTGACTTTGGTTTGACAGTAAGTGTGGTCTCCAACCTCATCAATAACCCTGTGTGTTTTCATTCCCCTCGTCCTGAGTCCTCCGAGACAACCTCTTCCTGCCCTGACCGAATAGTAAAGTTGTCCTTCCAATCAGGTATCTGTGCTCCTCACCATGTTCCCCATTGTCTCCACCAGGAGGATTTACTTTTTGGAAATGAGGGTGTAGATTAGGCTCAGCACCTTCTTCATCAGGGCCTGGATCCCACTCACAAAGCTTCTGGCCATCTGCGCAGATCATTTCCCCTGTCTCATGGAACTCGCTACCTCAACACGTCAGATTATCTGCTACACCCGCAAGCTTCAAACTGAATCTGAAAACTCATCTGTTCAGAAATGACTATAACCTTCAATGACACCACCACCATACGTACTTGACGCTCAACCTAAACCACTCCTACTGTCTCCTCCCAAAAATCCTTTAGAATGTAATCCCGCAAGGGCAGGGCCCTCTTCCCTCTGTACCAGTCTGTCTATAGTTACTTGTATATGTATTCTGTATGTAACCCCCTTCTCATGTACAGCACCATGGAATCAATGGTGCTCTATAAATCAATAATAATAAAAATAATAATAACTTCCTTGTCTGTACTCATTGAAGCTTTGGAGCAGACCTCTGATTCCCAGGCTATAGTGCGACTGAACAGCTATGCACACTCAACCATCTCTGTCACCCCATACTCAGCAGGGCTGGTGGAAACTTGAGAGCTGTTAGGAAGCAAGTGCGATTGGATTGACACCACAGAGGAATGGAGTATTTGGGATCTTGAAATTGGGGTGGAGGAGAGGCCACTTTATGGAGCACTTGAGATCCAATGAAGCAACTGCTGTTTTGGCCTCATCTACATTTGTTAGCGATGGTCGTGTCCATGAAAAAAGGGATCATATCAGATTATCCATGGGAAGAAGTACACCTGTTCTTTTGGATGTTATTTGTTGTTACAAAACGGTGACGCCTTAAACGCAAGCAGCCTGCTGCGGTTTCAGTTGCGCCCAGGCATCAGCTGCCATTTAGGCCTGTGCCTCGGGTTGTCCAGCTGGCTGCTTTCTCCTCCACGTCTAAGTGTGAAGAGGCAGCTAGTGCGCATGCGTGTGCCGATTTACCCCAGCCGCAGCCTAACTACAGTGTTTCGCCTAGTGAGTATGCTCAGCCTGACTGTGCCATTCCTGAGGCTAAGTCTTCATTTCGGGCTACAGCGCATGCTCCCACACTTAGTGCGAAAAGCCTCTTTGCACAGGTGCTTGCACTGTGTGCCGGGTCTAAGTCCTGTCTTGTGCCTAGACACTATGCTAAAGCTGATAGTCTTTTTTCAGAGACTGTATTTCATGCAACTGAACATGGTCAGGCACTTACTGCATCAGAAACTAGGTCCGGAAATAAACTCTTTGGCCCTGCCCCTGATGTGGGGGGCCCATTTAGACCACAGGGCATCAGGTGTCCTGACGATGTGGCCAGGCCACTCCCAAATGGCTTGCAGAGGCCCGCCCCTATGACTTGTCACCTCATTATTGATGGTCAGACGATGACTGGTGAGGTGTTTGGGTCATGACAGCCATGAGGTCATCATTGAAGTTGCGGTTCCAAATAGGACGCTAGTTATGCCACTCATGACGTATTACTCTGCTTTTGTCTCCAGGAGGTGCATTGTGGTCCACCCTGGTTTGGGACGGACCCAGGTTATAAAAGGGGCTGGAGACAACAAGGAGGTGCGCAGTCTTCTATTATGCTCCGAAAGAGCACACCTCCATGTGTTGAACCCATTGCGGCTTTAGGCCAAAGGTAGGCAGGGATAGGGCGTCAATGCAGGCCGCCACCACAGTTGGTAACGCAGAACGGTTAAGACCAGCTCCTGTCCTACAAGTCCTGCTTGTGCAGCCCAGTGGCATTAACAGGCCTGATGCTGCTGATGCGCCTGCTGTCCACAGGTGTGGCCCCAATGCACACGGTCAGCGTACTGAATGGCCCCTGTGATGTTAACAGGGAGTTCCTGGGCTGGGTGGGCGTGTGGACCCTGTGACGCTAACAGGGCTCCCAGTCTCAAGATCCGAGTGGCGTCTAACTTGGTTCAGGCTACTATTAGTTTCATAGCCACACAGCTCTGTATCCTCCACCGAACCTTCCAGTTGCCAACCTCTCCTTTTCCATCTGGGAGCACGGTGGACACTGACTGTTGATGGGGATATATACCTTTCTCTTTCTTTTCTTATTAATTTTCGTTATATAGCGGTAACATAGTATATACCACCTTATCCAAATCTGCCAGTTCCACCGTAACAGATGGTGTTTCTTCATCAAATGTTACTTTTGCTTAACCACCAAACCCACGGACCAAAACTTTGTTCCCCTTTCCAACACACCTGTTCCCCTTTCCACCAGCATCTGTCCTTTTTCAACTCATTTTGTATATGACCAAAAGTGCAACTCTGCAGGGACACCGTACTCAATGCCATCTCAGCACAGCAGCCAGCCCTCGGTCCCTCAGATGTGGACAAGTAAAAGACCATTTCCTCCTATCCATGACAAAGCGTTGAGAATCACTCTGTGCAGCACTGGTGTTTAGTGGAAAAGCAGATCGAAGATTGCGTACCACCTTCTGAAGATACTCCTGTACACGTGCGTCCCTTTCTATGGCAGGAATTATTTCGCCAAATTTTGTCTTGTACCGGGGATCTAACAGTGTGGCAACCCAGTAGTTAGCATTACTTCGAATTCGTACAATCCGAGGGTCATGTTGTAGGTAGTGCAGCAAGAAGACGCTCATGTGTCTTGTGCATCCAGGAGGACCAAGGCCTTGGTGTGTTGGTGGCAGAGAGGTGAGAATCGTGCCTCCTTCCTCTGCCCTCTCCCCCCAACCTCGCACAACCGAAATGTGAGCAAGCTCTCACTCATCTGCTGAGTCTTCCATGCCCATCGCAAGTTCGTCCTCCATTTCTTCGTGGGCTCCTGCACCTTCCTCAACATTTTTTGCTGATACTATGCGCCCTTGTTAATCCCTATCCCCCACCATAACTGCTGCCTAGGTGCCGCTTACCGTATGGACCTTGTAGATCTTATTATCCCTTCTGCATATGACTCCTCCTGTACTTCCTCACCTTCCTCTTGGACCAATACCTGACTTCGAATAATGCTTACAGTGTGCTCCATCATGTAGATGACCAGAATTGTCACGCTGAGAATGGCATTGACAGTGCTAAACATCTTCGTAGACATTTGTAAACTGTGTAGAAGGGTGCATAGGTCCTTGATCTGACACCACTCCAGCAGCGTGATCTGCACCACCTCTGGATCAAGTTAGACCAGGGTATACGTCATACCGTATTTCAGCAGGGCTCTGCGGTGCTGCCACACACGCTGCAACATGTGCAGATTCCAATTCCTGCGTGTCGGAACATCGCATTTCCGGCGTTTAACTGCCAGACCCTAAGACTTCCGGAGCGATGATAGTTGTTGAGCTGCTGGGTGCGAAGGATGAAAGTGAGCACATAGCAGCGTGCCCGCTGCACAAGGCCATGTAGGCCGGGATGGTATTTTAAAAATTGCTGGAGAATCAGATTCAACACGTGAGCCATACAAGGCCCGTGTGTCACATTGCCCTGACGAAGGGCCGCAGACAGGTTTGCATCATTGCCGCACACGGCTGTTAAGTCACCAACGTAGTCCACTCAATCAATTTGTACTCTGGTCCCAATGGGAAGACACCACACCCTTTTTTAGGCCCCTCCTGTCTACAGACCACTGCCAGACAAAGCTATGAACCTCTTGTTACTGTTACCCCCAGTTCAGTTTTATGAGTTTGTGTGCTTGTTACCTGACTATGTTTCCTGCTTGCTGTTTATGTACCTCGTTGGCCGATCCGCATTTCACCTCTGCTTGTTTTCTTATTAAGTCCTGGCCATCCCATTCTGTTCCTCTTCCTCAATTAATGTTTTTGACCCTGCATGACTACTATTCTCTGGAACTGCAGCCTTCCACAGGTATTGATCAACTTGGGCCCTGTGTAATTCCAAATCACTGTATAGGGGTTAAGGGGTTTCAGGGTTCTGGGTGTCCAGCTTGGTGAGTGGCTTGCCTCTAGCCTATCCTTTACAGCCCATCTGAGTGTGTCGATCCAGGCAGGCGTTACACCGTGCCCTCTGCAGAAGGCCATGTAGGCCGGGATAGTGTTTTAAAAATTGCTGGACAACCAGGTTCAACACGTGAGCCATACAAGGCACGTGTGTCACATTGCCCTGAAGAATGGTCGCAGACTGGTTTGCATCATTGTCGCACCCGACCTTCTCTGACTGCTGGTTGAGTGGAGACAACCATTGATGAAACTCGGTCTCACTCTCCAGAGCTAACCGTCCACAATTCCTCAGCGGTGTCTCACATTTCCCCTACATTTCAAAGTAAACATTTGACCGCCTGATGGCCTTGAGCTCTGCTGCCAGCATAGTAAGGAGGTGTGTGGGATTCCTTGGGCGCAGTTACAAGGAAGGGTGGCCTGACCACACAGGGTTTGGGCTGAGGTGGAGGACCCACACGAGGTTGAGGAGGCAGAAGCAGTGGAGGAACTTGTACATACAGAGGAAGGATTGACACACAAGTCGTGGGGACGGCAAGACTTGTACAGCAAACCCTTCTCCATCTCTCACCATAGTTACCCAGTGCCCAGTCAGCAACATGTAACTCCCCTGTCCATGCTTACTGGTCCAAGTATCTGTGTTGAAATGCACCCTGTCACACACAGAGTTTCTCAAGGAATCGGTGAGGTTGTGTGCGACCTACTGTGGTAGCGCGGGCACGCCTTTCTTGGAGAAGGAGTGACGACTGGCCATCGGCTCTTGGAGCACTGCAATGGGCATAAGGTCTCAAAAATCCTTGGTCTCAAAAGGGTGTAAAGGCAGACTTTCTGTTGCCAACAAGTTGCAGATGATGAAACTCAACCTCTTAGGCATGTCATGCCCTTCGAAAATCATGTAAAACACAGCGAGGGGACTCCAACCACAGTCTCCCTCGTTGCCACTAATTGGTGGGCCACACACACCCCACTTGATTGGCATCAGTTTGACCCCCGTTTTGAAAAAGAAAAAGATGCTTTGCATGAAGCACTCTCAAAAATACACGTGCCTTTCCTGTCCCCTGGCTGACCCAGGGGAAGAAAAGTCCTCTGAGAGCCATGACTTGTTCATCTTGGTTCTTTTAGAAACACAGCGAGGGGACTCCAACCACAGTCTCCCTCGTTGCCACTAATTGGGCCACACACACACCACTTGATTGGCATCAGTTGACCCCCCTTTTGAAAAAGAAAAAGATGCTTTGCATGAAGCACTCTCAAAAATACGCGTGCCTTTCCCGTCCCCTGGCTGACCCAGGGGAAGAAAAGTCCTCTGAGAGCCATGACTTGTTCATCTTGGTTCTTTTAGAAACACAGCGAGGGGACTCCAACCACAGTCTCCCTCGTTTCCACTAATTGGGCCACACACACCCCACTTGACTGGCATCAGTTGACCCAATTTTCAAGATGAAAAAGATGCTTTGCATGAAGCACTCTCAAAAATTTGCGTGCCTTTCCCGTCCCCTGGCTGACCCAGGGGAAGAAAAGTCCTCTGAGAGCCATGACTTGTTCAGCTTGGTTCTTTTAGAAACACAGCGAGGGGACTCCAACCACAGTCTCCCTCGTTGCCACTAATTGGGCCACGCACACCCCACTTGACTGGCATCAGTTGACCCCCCTTTTGAAAAAGAAAAAGATGCTTTGCATGAAGCACTCTCAAAAATACGCATGCCTTTCCCATCCCCTGGCTGACCCAGGGGAAGAAAAGTCCTCTGAGAGCCATGACTTGTTCATCTTGGTTCTTTTAGAAACACAGCGAGGGGACTCCAACCACAGGCTCCCTCGTTTCCACTAATTGGGCCACACACACCCCACTTGACTGTCATCAGTTGACCCCCATTTTCAAGATGAAAAAGATGCTTTGCATGGAGCACTCTCAAAAATACGCATGCCTTTCCCGTCCCCTGGCTGACTCAGGGGAAGAAAAGTCCTCTGAGAGCCATGTCCACATTGTCAGTGGACATACGCGTGTGCTTATCTGCCAGCAGACCCCCAGCAGCACTGAAGACAGGTTCCGAGAGAACGCTGGCTGCAGGACACGACAAGATCCCCAAGGCGTATGTGGCAATCTCAGGCAATTTATCCAGATTTGAAGCCTAAAATGAGCAGGGCTCAAGTTGCACAGTAATGGCATCGATGTTTCCTTGCATATACTCATATATCTGTGTGTCCTCCTCTTTTTCCTTGTCCAGCTGTTTTGTTTTCGCATGAGTATATGTCCTTGTCACTTTCCCATGTTTTTGTGTTGTGTTGTGAGTTGTTTGTCACCTTTTGGACACCTTTGAGGGTGTTTTCTAGGTGTTTTTATGTGTTTGTGATTGCCTGCCATTGTTTCCTATGCAGTTCGAGTTCGGTTCGTCGAACGTTCGACGAGCCGAACTCCAACGGGACGTCCGTTCGGCGAACCGAACTCGAGCCGAACCGCGACCGGTTCGCTCATCTCTATTAGCCAGTAGAGATAAAAAAATTGTTTAAAAGAACTGAGAGTCCTCAGTGGTTGATACCTTTTAATGGCTAACTGAAAAGATGGTAATAATTGCAAGCTTTCGAGACTACTCAGGTCTCTTCATCAGGCATGGTATAACACAAAATCTGAAGAGTCACATATTTATACACAACAGGACTTAGAATAATGCAGTAAAAAAACAAAAAAACAAACAAAAAAAACAAAAAAAAAAACTTGTTTTTTTTTGTTTTTCTGCACTATTCTAAGTCCTGTTGTGTATAAATATGTGACTCTTCAGATTTTGTGTTATACCATGCCTGATGAAGAGACCTGAGTAGTCTCGAAAGCTTGCTATTATTACCATCTTTTCAGTTAGCCATTAAAAGGTATCAACCACTGAGGACTCTCAGTTCTTTTAAACAGTGATTTTTAGGCAAATAAAAAAATAATCGTTATCAGCAGCACATCGTCCAGTATAAATGATAACATAGTTCTCTATGGGGACAAAACGATCATATTGGAGATCATTCTGTGCCTATTACTGTATCTTTGGACTATGTCAACAGGCCAGTAAATGACCGCCAATCAGGTTGTATATAGTCAATATGAGTCGAATTAATGGCCTGATTTGGCCTGTTTAAATGGACTAAATTTTCACTGCAATCATCACTAGGAGGTAATTTAGGGGCATACAGTTACCTTACAGTAAGTTGAGCTCAATATATTCTTTACACATGGGAAACTCTTTAACTCACATCAGTTGCATTTGTAGGTAATCAGAATGTAAAGATTGAAGTTTATATCTACTCTGTTCACTATAGAAGACCTCTAAGACTTTAACTAGTCCACCAAATTAAAACAAATTCACTGGCTTAGTGGACATGTTCCATTTTAAATATAACTAGCGAGCGAAGGGAAAGGAACTAGGACTAAATATTAAAAGAATTACCTACCATAAAATAAGAGGAGGTTGCTATTGTTGCCCTAGTTCCCCCTGATAATGTATGGGATACCTTGGTAGCGAATAAGTACAATAACTCTCTATACATCTCCAGAGATGTGTATGATGAAGTTAAGAAACATGTGTTGGGGTCTGCAGCAGGCAAGCAGGTCACTTAGACCATTCGGACCTGTCACTAAGGTATTTTATCCTTTACTCCCTTTGCTTGCTCCAGAGATTATCACTTTGGCTTCGATATTTTACATCAGTTAAGGGTGCTTTACACGCTGCGACATTGCTAACGATATATCGTCGGGGTCACGTCGTTAGTGACGCACATCCTGCGCCGTTAGCGATATCGCAGCGTGTGCCACCAATGAGCGACGATTAACGAGCGCAGAAACATGAATAATCGTTGCTCGTTGACACGTCGTTCATTTCCTTAATATCGTTGCTGCTGCAGGTACGATGTTGTTTGTCGTTCCTACGAACATCTCCTTACCTGCGTCCACCGGCAATGAGGAAGTAAGGAGGTGGGCGGAATGTTCCGGCCGCTCTTCTCCGCCCCTCCTCTGCTATTGGACGGCTGACGTGTGACGTCGCTGTGACGCCGCACGAACCACCCCCTTAGAAAGGAGGCGGATCGCCGGCCAGAGCGATGTCGCAGGGAAGGTAAGTCCGTGTGACGGGTGTTAGCGATGTTGTGTGCCACCGGCAGCGATTTGCCCGTGTCGCAAAACCGACGGGGGCGGTATGCTCGCTAGCGATATCGGTACCGATATCGCAGCATGTAAGGTACCCTTTACTACTGTTAACCAGGCTCCGTGGTGTGTTATTACATTTCTTCATGCATGTTTGCGGCACAGATCATACATTATATCATTTACTGCGGTTTGTGCATAAGGTTTAACTGTTTAGCACTTTATCTGCATACTCTAGAATATTTTTATTGGGTTATTCTAGCAATTGGGTCCTTTTTTGTACTGTCACTTTTACTTGTCCTGTTGCTATTTTTGGGAATTGTCATGTCTTTTACTATTGTGGTTGTATATGTATTTACATTTCTTTAATAAAATATAGTAATTTTACATTTATGGGTTTTGCTCACTTTTCCTCCTTCATGGGTTATCCCTACACTCGGTAGGGGGATTATCAGATTCTACATTTTACTTTAGTGACAAATCACGGAGTTTTTGATTTGTTTGTATTATGAAGGACTCAATAAGTGATCTTTTTTGCTATGACATTCATATGTCCTAATACAGCCTGTAAACACTGCTAGAATTCTTATAAACTCTTAAAATATATATATATTTTGTAAATAATAGGATTTTATATATGATTCCACTAAAAGGCCAAAAAATTACGGGCAGGAAAACACAGGTTTTCTTTCCTGACATTTATTGTATTTTATATAAAGGGAAGTATAGTAACAATAACATTTCAGGGAAGAAACAATTATGGAGGTGTGTTAAAATATGGTACAGCAGATGATTTCAAAATCTGACAATTTTATTTTATTTTCACAAAATCTAACAGCAGCACCAACCCCAAGTGGAAAAACATAACATTTTTATCTAGTAAATTACAGTTATTTTTTTTCTATTTTCACTTGTTTAAACCTTGATAAAAGCCTTGAAATACAATGTGTCTTAAGTGTCAAAAGCTCAGTGACTGTCTGGAGAACCATATGCTTCCAAGCTGTAGCATATGATATGAATTAATATATAAAGAAATACATGGCATTCACAATAAAAAGTTTAAAATCTTTTTAAAAGATTAATTTAAAGCACCACTCAAGGCTTCTATCTAGGGGTATAGTGAGTATTTTGGATCCACAGGTACTTCACAGATTTTGTTAACGTTACGTTGTCATATTGAAAATTTTAATAATTTTCTCAAAAATGTTGCGTTACCATCACTTTTCTCACTTTTTCAAGAGGTAATTCCAAAAATTTGACCTCAAGGTTTGTTACCCACTTTTTTATGAGCACGGTGATACCTTACATGTGGTCTGAAACCTTTGTTTGGACAAATGGGAGGGCTTGGAACGGAAGGAACAATATTTGAATTTTGAAAAGGAAATTTGGCTGAAAAAGATTGCGGGCACCATGTCGCAATTGGAGGTCCCCTAAGGTACCTAAAGAGCAAAAACCCCGCACAAGTGACCCCATATTGGAAACTAGGCCTCTCAAGGAATTTATCTACATGTTTGGTGAGTACCCTGAACCCCCAGGTGCTTCACAGCATTTTATAACGTTGAGCCATGAAAATAAAAAAATAAAATGTTACCACAAAATTGTTATTTCAACCAGGTAGCTTTTTTTTCACAAGGTTAACAGGAAAAAAATCACCATGAATTTTATTGTGCAATTTCTCCTGAGTTTGGCGATACCTTATATGTGGTTGAAATCAACTGTTTGGGTACACGGCGGGGCTCGGAAGGGAAGGAGTGCCATTTGACTGCAAAATTGTCTGGAATCAATAGCGGACGCCATGTTGCATTTAGAGAGCCCCTGAGGTGCCTATACAGTGAAGCTCCTCAACATGTGGCCACATTTTTGGAAAATAGACCCCACAAGGAATTCATCTAGATGTTTGGTGAGTACCCTGAACCCCCAGGTGCTTCATAGAAGATTATAATGTTGAGCTGTGAAAATAAAAAAATACATTTTTACCACAAAATTGTTATTTCAACCAGGTAGCTTTTTTTTTTTACAATAGTAAAAGGAAAAAATTCAGCATAAAATTTATTGTGCAATTTCTTCTGAGTTTGGCAATACCTTATATGTTGTGGAAATCAACTGTTTGGGCGCATGACAGGGCTCGGAAGGGAAGGAGCGCCATTTGACTGCAAAAGTGTCTGGAATCAATAGCAGACGCTATGTTGCATTTGGAAAGTCCCTAAGGTGCCTAAACAGTGGAGATCCCCCACAAGTGTCCCCATTCTGGAAACAAGACACCTCAAGGCTTTTAACTAGGTGTATAGCGAGCAGTTTGAATCCAAGAGTACTTCACAGAATTTGATAAGCTTAGGTTGCCAAATTGAAAATTTTCATTTTTTTCACAAAAATGTTGCTTTAGCATCATATTTCTTACTTTTTCAAGAGGCAACAACAAACCATGGACCCAACAGGTTGTTATCCAATGTCTTATGAGCAGAGGGATACCCCACATGTGGCCAAAAACCTCTGTTTACATAAATGGGAGGGCTTGGAATGGAAGGAATACCATTTGAATTCTGGAAAAGTTGAAATAAATTGCGGGCACCATGTCACATTTGCAGGGCCCCTTGGGTACCTATACAGCAGAAACCCCCACAAGTGACCCCATTTTTGAAACTGGATTTTATTCAGGAGTATAGTAAGCATTTTGAATCCACAGGTACTTCACAAAAATGTTGCTGTAGCAACAAATTTCTCACTTTTGGGCTATGTGGCCATGATCCAGCGACACGGCGTCTAGTACACAGTGTCAGCCTTCCTGCAGAGATGTGAGTGTTCTCCACGGGAGAACGCAGCTGCCCATGCCCATGATTTGGGTTCAGGTTGCTGTGGAGCTCTATGCTACCTGCAGAGAACACTCTTGTCTCCTCAGCATATATTTACATGCTGAGTCTCGGGAAGCTGCGCCACAGGTCAGTGTATGCTGTGGAGAAGAGAAGCACAGTGGGCACGGGATTTCTAAAAATCCTTTCACTGTGCTTCTACTGCACAATGCAGCGTTATGGATGCAGGGAAAACACTGCGCCAAAAACGCTACAAACCCTGATCGTGGGCGCACAGCCTAAAATGCTAAAATGGATGAATGGATAGATGTCAAACAAAGATGTCCCACCCCCTGCATATTCTAAGCTGGCGCCCTTTAGTGCCTTTCATGTGGCACTAAAGGATGCCTAGCCTGTATTTAGCCCCCCCAAAAAATTAATAATTAAAATAAACAACGTGGGGTCCCCCCTATTTTTATAGCCAGCTAGGGTAAAGCAGACAGCTGTAGCCTGCAACCCACAGCTGACAGCTTCACCTTGGCTGGTAATCAATTTGGACGGCTCCCCAGGCGTTTTGTTTTTTTTAAAAAAAAACATACAAACAAACGTGGGGTCCCCCCAAATTAGATCCCCAGCCAAGGTGAAGCGGACAGCTGGGGTCTGGTATTCTCAGGGTGGGAAGAGCCATGGTTATTGGACTCTTCCCAGCCTAAAAATAGCAGGCCACAGCCACCCCAGAAGTGGTGCATCCATTAGATGCGCCAATCCTGGCGCTTCTCACCAGCTCATCCCGCGCCCTGGTGCGGTGGCAAACGGGGTAATATACAGGGTTGATACCAGCTGTAATGTCACCTGGCATCAAGCCCTGGGGTTAGTGATGTCACGGCATCTAAAAAGATACCCGACATCACTAACCCAGTCAGTAATAGAAAAAAATAAAGACAAAAAAAAATGTATTTGAAAAAAATCTCCCCGAAACATTCCCTTTTTCACCAATTTATTGAAAATAAACAAATTCAGGTCACTGTAATCCATTTTGGAGGTCCTTCGATGACTCTGGACCTTCTAGAATATGGGGGGCACGTTCAGGGAACGTATCCCCCATTTTCTGGAAGAGCAAGCTCTCTATGAGCAGTGTGGGTGCAGTAATCTGAGAAACTGCACTCACACTGCCCCGGTCCAACCTAGGGCAGAGTGACCTGCAGTAACCTCATTCCAGAATATGAGGGGCACGCTCACAGAACGTACCCCCCATTTTCTGGAACAGCAGGCTCTCCATGTGAGGAGTGTGGCTGCAGATTGCTGCACTCACTCTCCCCCGGTCCACAGTGCAGCAGCATGTGCAGCAGCGAGGTCAGCGTCCCTGCTTGCAAGGATCCAGCTGACAGTCGCTGTCTGCACATGCGGCCGCCAGCTTTTCAGAAGGAGGAGGAGTGATCGCGGGGATGGAGCAGCAGCCAGTAACGGGGAAGACCGGGGGCTGACGGCGGGAGACCTGGCGGGACCTGGGGACAACTTTTCTGTCGCATGTGACGTATCACATGCGGCAGAAAGAGCAGGATGAATGCGGCCGCGCGCTACTGTGCGATGCGCACCGCCATCTTGCATGCTCCAGAGGGGGAAGGGGGGCGGCTCTGGAGAACTGGAGGGGGCTCCGGGGGACCAGAGGGCTCCGGTGTCCCAGAGGAGGGGTCAGGGGGAGGACATTTCCCTGCGATCTGAAATGTTTGATCATTTCAGATTGGAGGGAAATGAATGCAGAGCCGGCGGCGGCTGCAGTTTTCGGCGCGCATCGGTGCCATTTTGGATGTTTCAGGGGGGAGGTGTTGATTTCTCCGGTACCGGCGGCTTTGGGGGCACTAGGGGCTTACATTTCTTTAACATCTGACATGTTTGATCATGTCAGATGAGAAAAAAATCCGTATTATTTGCCTTTTTTTTTATGTGATTGGCGGTATACGATGTATACCGGCGATCACATTATGGGGGTCCAAAAAAACCACCCCGATTCATAATCTTGGGGGTCTCAGCTACCTCCGGTAGCTGAAACCCCCAAGATTTTCCATCACTGGGGGGCGCTACAGGCTTTTTCCGGCCTGACGTCTCAAGACGTCGGAACAGAATAAGTACCCTGTTTTTCCGACATCTTGACACGCTAGGCCTTAGCTATGGCTGCAGCCACCGAAGTGAACTTCTACGGGTTCACTCATCTCTAGTTGTGACCTCCAAAACACACTGAACACAGCCAGCAGGTCATAAATTGCCAGAAACCGATAGGAGTGGGAGTGATAGAAGATGAAGTCAATGAAGCATGAGTATCAGAAAGGGAGCAGATGACTTATATTTAAAGCACCACTCCAGTAGTTCAATAAAAATAAACCTTGTAGTCACAGTTTCTCAAACTTCCAATGAACCTCATTAAAAATATGGAAAACATATTGCAATAATGTTTATATACAGCCACTGGTGGAAACAGAGTAAAAAGTGCTCCTGTTAAAAACAATATATGGGTGCTTTGAAGTCCTATATCTCATTGAAATGAACAATTCCACCTACTTTGGAAGTAGAAATTGGCCCCCTAACCTCTTGTGCCCCTGGGTGACTGCACAGGTTTCAACAACGATATGTCCACCACCCTTATATAGAGCAACACACAGCAAAATTTTATAAAAATCTTCTGTTCCCTATTTTAAAGAGGAAATTATGTTTTGCAACCTTCTACTTTACATATGATTGACTTCACACGCTCTTTGAACTTGTGAATCTAAAGATGGGTTCCACTTATATTGTCATCTTCCGGTTAGGAGAATAACAATGTTTGCCGGGTCTTTTAACTTATGCAAATGTTTTACCCGTCCTCCTCCTCCATTGACTGAAGCAATTTTATGATGAATTTCAGGACGTATGGTGCAGTTAATTATAATACAGAGATGTGTGGACTGCTGTAAAAGGAAGATACAATTTTGAGGTACAATGAATTCTTGAATTTGCGTAAAGCATGAAATCTAATTTTAGTGCTTGAAACGTACAGTGAAAAAACTGACTTGCTCATATTCAGGGAGCTGAGATTCAGATCCAGCTGCCTCAAAGAAGTGACATTACAATTGTCATTTTGCAGTGTTATAAATAGCATTTGACCATTCTTCTGGCTTCACAGATACAGTCTTGTGAGTCACACAATTAAATTACACATGGAATAACTGCATTTTTTATCTTACTATAAAAATAAACTTTTCTATAAACATGATAAAAAATTTATCATATATAGGTTTATTTTATTATATGCCCCTCATTGAATTTCTACTATTTTTTCTTTATTGGAAAGAAATAATAACATTAATAAATTTACATAGGTTAGCAAAAAAATGAATAAAATGATATATTTGATTATTGGTTACTATGGTGTTACCATCCATTTTCATAGTGAAGTCAGCTTAGGAAATGTTTGTGTTGGGAAGACTCAATGGGTTGGGTTGCAGCCCAAGTATTTCTCGGAGTATTGCACAAAGTTTTTGCGGGCAATTGGTGGCTTTGCTATATTGCGATTCATGGAAAATCCTTTTGTTGCAAATCTAATTTTCTCCAAAAATGTGCCTAGTCTTGTGGAGTCCATTTTTAAAAGATTTGATCCTCTCTATGTTACATGTCAAACAGCAAAATGGAGCTAAACTACTCTCTAATCAAGATAAAATGGGTATTCAACCAGAATAATACTTTGGGATTTATTACGAATAATCCGAAAACGAATAATTACTATTAGTTCATCACTAATCATGACCTCATAATGTGCATCACCTGAAGTCTATTCAGCACCTCAGGCAACACAAGTTGTGGTGCCTGAGGCCTATTTGTTGCCAAAAACACCAGCTCAGAATGAAGATGACGGAAGATCACCAAATCGGCCCGCTGCATGTGAGTAGTGAGGGGAAATTTGTTTGTCTAATTGTTATCATTATTTCATCCTACAACATAATAAGGAACATTTAATCTGATAGATATGATGCAAGTTGATCTTCGTGGCCAAATTTAGACTACCAAACGCAAAATCCTAATTTTTAAAAATGCACTCACTTTAAATCACTGAAATCTTTTGCGGTATGTCATTACTGTAAATAGATAGTACACCATCCAAGCCGGGTATGATATAATGGATACACCCTGGGTGGGCCATAAGTATGGATAGAGCCTGATAAAAAGGATGGCCGCCATGGGCGTCACCTAGCCTCAAATGTGTTGCCCGTCCCATGTACTAATATGCCACAAACGGTAAGGTTTTTTATATATATATATATATATATATATATATACTCTATTTCATTCTAAAAGTGCAGTAAAAAGTTATCTTCAATGACACGTAGCAGGTCTTGTTGAAGAGGAACTTGTCACCATAAAAATGGATTCTAAACTGCAGGCATCATGTTATACAGACATGGGCAAACGTGTTGGTACTCTTGCAATTGTTCCAGAAAAGGATGTATTTCTCCTAGAAATGTATTGCGGTTATACATGTTCTGTTATACACATGTTTATTTTATTTATGTGTATTGGAACAACAAGAAAAAGAACCCATGGAAAAAAAGCCAACTGGACAAAATTTCACATAATTACCAAGAATGGTGTGGACAAAATTGTTGGCACGTTTCCAAAATTGTAGGTAAAAAACATTGTTTTAAGCAAGTAATGCTTGTTCAAACTCATGTGTGGCAAGTAACTGTTGTGGGCAATATAGAAATTTCACATGAAACCAGATAAAAAGGAGAGGAGTTGACTCAATCTTTGCATTGTGTGTCTGTGTGTGCTACACTAAGAATGGAGAAAAGAAGGAGAAGAAAACTATGTGAGAACCTGAGAACCAAAATTGTTGAAACATATCAACAATCTTAAGGTTACAAGTTCTTCTAAAGTAATTTGATGTCCATGGTCCTTTGTACAAGTAACATAAGCAAGAAGGGTATAACCCATTGCACTGTAGCTAATCTTACTAGACATGGATGGCAGAGAAAAATTGACCAAAGGCTGCAATGCAGAATGGTAGGGGGGTGGATAAGGAGTCCCAATCCAGCTCCAAAGAAATTCAAGCTGTCCTGCAGGCTCAAGGTGCGTCAGTGTCAGTACAAACAATAAGTCTACATTTGAACAAAATTAAATGTTTTGGCAGGAGACCCAAGAGGACCTCACTGCTGACACACACATGAAAAGCTAGACTGTAGTTTGACAAAATATACATGAGTTAGCCAGAATCCTTGCAGGAGAGAATATTTAGGTCAGATGAAACCAAGGTAGAGCATTTTGATGAAGCATATCATTGTACTGTTTATCAATAATGTAATAAGGCCTACAATAAAAAGAACACAGTACCTACAGTCAAATATTGGGGAAGTTAAAAGATATTTTGGGGTTATTTTGCTTCTAGCGTCACTTTGTGCATTGACTGTGTGAAAGGCATTATGAAGTCTGAAGATTACCAAAGGATTTTGGGTCGCAATGTTGTGCCCAGTGACAGAAAGCTAGGTTTCTATCCTAGATCATGAGTGATCCAGGAGGAAACTGACCCCAAACATTGTTCAAGAATCACCCAGAAATGGATGGAAAGAAAGGGATGGAAAGTTATGAAGTGGTTACTAATAAGTCCGACCTGGAGCAGTTTGCAGAAGAGTGGTCCAAAATTCCAGTTGAGAAGTGTAAGAAGCTTGTTGATAGTTATAGTAAACAATTGATTGTAGCTATTTATTCCAAAGGGTGGGCAACCAAATATTGAGTTGAGGGTGTCAACACTTTTTTGTGGCCCATTTTTGTAGTTTGGTGAGAAATTATGTCCAGTTTACCTTTTTTCCTCTTTTTTTGTGTTGTTCCAATACAGAAGGAAAATAAACATGTCTATAACAAATCATGTGTAATTGCAATGATCTTCTGGGACAAATACTTCATTTTCTGGAATCATTTTATAGGTGCACTTTTGGCCATGAATGTAGAGGAGGAGACGCTGAGTAGATTGATATATAGGTTTGTGAGAAGAAAATCAGTATTACATGTGTTTTAATGATCTAAACCTTTACTCCTTTGGTTTTCGGTCCAGTGGGTGGTCCTATCAGTGACTCATAGCTATCTCTGTATACACACTAAAAAAAAGTTCTGAGTCCTTGATAGGACTGCACACTGGACCAAAAATCCCAGATGTAGCAAAGGTTTATATGTTGACAAACCAAATAATAATTAATCTTTTCTCACAAAACTTTATCAATCTGTTCAGCTCATCGTGCGCTTTATCATCATAACTGCAGATTATATGCATTTTCATAATGACAGGATCCTTTTAAAGTGTTTGAGCTACTTTTTCATGGTTTCATGAGCTAATTGAAGCACAGTTTACTAATTTGGTCAATTGAGTGATATCTGTCTGACATATTCAGCCAAACTTTAGTTATTTACAAAATGAAGAAACGTGTGAAATGTGGTAGCTAAATGATGGACTTCTCAGACTCCTTTGCTTCTATTATGTGTTAGCAGCAAGGTCTGGAGCAATTGCTCTATTTTGAGGTGGAAAGAGTTTAACTATAAAGTTCTTGTGTGAAATAAGTTTAGGTGGAATTCATGATAGTAATTACTGATAGATTAGACATTTCAGCATGTCATCCTACATAGCAACAGTTTAAATACTCTCTAAGGCCTACGACACACATCCGTGCCGCCGGCACTTGTTTGTCATTTTTTGCACATACCGGTGGCACAGAGACACGTTAAGCAATGCTACCATATTGTAGCAGGCACACACACGTAAAACCACACGGAAAGTGTGTCCGTGTGCGTTTGTACGTGTGTGCGTTTTTCTAAACGCTGACATGTCAGTGTTTTCTCCGGCAGCACGGGTGTCACACGGCCCGCACCCATACCACACGGGTTTAGTGTGGATGCGGTCCCGTGTGACAGGCGCCGGAGAAAACACACGTGTCAGTGAAAAAAACAAAACATTTACTCACCTTCTCCTGCCCTTCTGTTTAATCCGCTACTGCCACTTGCTGCCGACCGCCGCTCATTATGCTCATTTAATATTCACTTCACTGCCTGGAGGCAGCAGCAGCGGGGAGTCAGGAGGGCTGGAGACCGAGGATCAGCACCACGGACAGCAGCGCGGACAGCAGGAAGGACCACGTGAGTATGTAAATTACCGGTTCTATGTGTGCTATCGTGGATAGCACACGTAGAACACACGTGGCCCGCACGTACCAGAGACACGTACTTACCTGCACGCAACACGCAGGGGAAATACGTGTCTCTCGGCACGTGCATGATTTTCACGTGAGTGTGGCAGAGGCCTAAGACAATTTGTATACATTTGTGGTCATTATATTTGCATCCCTGCTCTTGATTCAATTCTTGCTGTCATTTTAACAAACTTTGTATAAATTAACAGCTCAAGCAAATTTAAGATTTTTTTGACTTTACATTATTAGAGAAAAATGTTTATTTTTTCAATGATTAATCACTGATGAGCCTCCTCTCTCCCACATTTTATCGCCTGAAATTATCTTTCACTTTGAAAAGCAGGAAAAATCTTTCTGTCTTAAGACAAAACAGACTGCAAGTTTTGCTCAGGAGCCAAACACTATAGTAAATGTTGGACCTGCAGGAAACACATAGAGGTTACCCAGCCATACATGCAATTGCCAATTATCTGCTTCACAAAAGCTTCACCCAATAGAAAATGAATATTTCCCTGTTAATAGGCCAGTTCACCTGCACTGTGTACTGCTGATGCCAGCATCCTCCTCCTCTGATGACCTGAAATCCTTATGACCCATTTGGTTCTCAGGATTTGTCCAACACAGAATTATCATCATTAAAACTTTCATTGTCATCCATGATTTGGCTGACAAGTGCCTCTGTATATACTGTAGATTGGCAAGCGCTCATTGCCTTCGACACGGTTGACCACCATCTCCTGTCTATGCTCCATTCTATCGGCCTAAAGGACACTGTTCTTTCCTGGTTCTCTTCTTATCTTTATGGCCGCTCATTCAGTGTATCATTTGCTGTCTCCACATCTTCTCCTCTTCCTCTCACTGTTGGGGTCCCTCAAGCTTCAGTCCTTGGCCTTCTTCGTTTCTCCTTCTACACTGCCCCAATTGGAATGACCATCATCAGATTTGGGTTTCAGTACCATATTTATGCTGATGACACACAGCTATACGCCTCATCCCCTGAGCTCACCCCCGCTGTACTACAGAACACAAGTGACTGCCTGACTGCAGTTTGCAACATCATGTCTGCTCTCTATCTGAAACTTAACCTTTCCAAAACTGAACGTCTTCTTTTCCCTACGTCTTCCAACCATCCTAAACCTGACATCTCCCTCTCTGTGTGTGGCACAACGATAAGTCCTAGGCAGCAAGCCCTCTTTCTGGAAGTTATACTTGACACTGATCTCTCCTTCACCTCCCACATACAATCTCTTGCTCGCTCCTGCCGCTTGCACCTCAAGAACATCTCTAGAATACGCCCCTTTCGCACAATGGAAACGACAAAAACCCTCACCGTGGCCCTGATCCACTCTCGCCTTGACTACTGTAATTCTCTATTAATTGGTCTCCCCCTAACTAGACTATCTCCTCTTCAGTCCATCCTTAGTGCAGCAGCCAGGGTAACCTATCTGGCTAAACACTACTCGGATGCCTCTGCTCTTTGCCAGTCATTGCACTGGCTGCCCATACAGTCATATGAAAAAGTTTGGGCACCCCTATTAATGTTAACCTTCCTTTATAACAATTTGTTTTTTTGCAACAACTATTTCAGTTTCATATATCTAATAACTGATGGACTGAGTAATATTTCTGTATTGAAATGATGCTTATTGTACTAACAGAAAATGTGCAATCCTCATTTAAACAAAATTTGACCGGTGCAAAAGTATGGGCACCCT
This sequence comes from Anomaloglossus baeobatrachus, assembly GCF_048569485.1. Classification (NCBI taxonomy): domain Eukaryota; kingdom Metazoa; phylum Chordata; class Amphibia; order Anura; family Aromobatidae; genus Anomaloglossus; species Anomaloglossus baeobatrachus. The sequence goes on along the minus strand of NC_134354.1, from coordinate 156,572,009 downwards.
TATCAATTTCTTGATTTGAACACTCCTAACTACTTTTTACTGACTTACTAAAGCACTAAATTGATTTTGTAACCTCATTGAGCTTTGAACTTCATAGGCAGGTGTATCTAATCAGGAGAAAAGGTATTTAAGGTGGCCACTTGCAAGTTGTTCTCCTATTTGAATCTCATATGAAGAGTGGCATCATGGGCTCTTCAAAACAACTCTCAAATGATCTGAAAACAAAGATTATTCAACATAGTTGTTCACGGGAAGGATACAAAAAGTTGTCTCAGAGATTTAAACTGTCAGTTTCCACTGTGAGGAACATAGTAAGAAAATGGAAGAACACAGGTACAGTTCTTGTTAAGCCCAGAAGTGGCAGGACAAGAAAAATATCAGAAAGGCAGAGAAGAAGAATGGTGAGAATAGTCAAGGACAATCCACAGAATAGTCAAGGACAATCCACAGACCACCTTCAAGACCTGCAGCTTCATCTTGCTGCAGATGGTTTCAATGTGCATCGGTCAACAATACAGCACACGTTGCACAAGGAGAAGCTGTATGGGAGAGTGATGCAAAAGAAGCCGTTTCTGCAAGCACGCCACAAACAGAGTCACCTGAGGTATGCAAAAGCACATTTGGACAAGCCAGTTACATTTTGAAAGAAGGTCCTGTGGACTGATGAAACAAAGATTGAGTTGTTTGGTCATACAAAAAGGAGTTATGCATGGAGGCAAAAAAACACGGAATTCCAAGAAAAGCACTTGCTACCCACAGTAAAATTTGGTGGAGGTTCCATCATGCTTTGGGGCTGTGTGGCCAATGCCGGCACTGGGAATCTTGTTAAAGTTGAGGGTCGCATGTATTGAACTCAGTATCAGCAGATTCTTGACAATAATGTGCAAGAATCAGTGACGAAGTTGAAGTTACGCAGGGGATGGATATTTCAGCAAGACAATGATCCAAAACACCACTCCAAATCTACTCAGGCATTCATGCAGAGGAACAATTACAATGTTCTGGAATGTCCATCCCAGTCCCCAGACCTGAATATCATTGAAAATCTGTGGGATGATTTGAAGCGTGCTGTCCATGCTCGGCGACCATCAAACTTAACTGAACTATAATTGTTTTGTAAACAGGAATGGTCAAATATACCTTCATCCAGGATCCAGGAACTCATTAAAAGCTACAGGAAGTGACTAGAGGCTGTTATTTTTGCAAAAGGAGGATCTACAAAATATTAATGTCACTTTTATGTTGAGGTGCCCATACTTTTGCACCGGTCAAATTTTGTTTAAATGTGGATTGCACATTTTTATGTTAGTACAATAAACCTCATTTCAATCCAGAAATATTACTGAGTCCATCAGTTATTAGATATATGAAACTGAAATAGCTGTTTCAAAAAAACAAATTGTTATAAAGAAAAAAGGTTAACATTAATAGGGGTGCCCAAATGTTTTCATATGACTGTATATCACAGGATCCAATTCAAACTACTTGTTCTCACCCACTAAGCTTTCCACAGTGCGGCACCCCCCTTCATCTCCACTCTCCTCTCTGCCTATCACCCCACCCGTTCTCTACGCTCTGCAAATGACTTTCGACTAACATCCACACTAATTTGAACCGTCCACTCCCAAATTCCAGACTTCTTCTGAGCTGCACCAATCCTCTGGAACGTTCTACCCCAAGAAGTTAGGATGAATCACAACTTACTCAGCTTCAGATGCATCCTAAAAACGCATCTTTTTAGAGCGGCCTATCACACTCCCTAGCCGAACTAAATTCACATAGTCCCTCCACAACTTCTCAGAACATAACCCCCCGTCAAACTCCATGGCACCCAAATGCATCTCAGGGTTCTAGCCAACTGGTCCAGGAAGCCATTATCTCTCCCCCATTTACTTGAGATGGCTGGATTGTCATTGTAAATAAGCACTTGTACCTTGCCCCCACCATCTCATTATAGATTGTAAGCTCTCACGAGCAGGGTTGGTTTTTTTCCCTCAAAATATTGTATTTTCTATAACTGTTACTTGTTTGTATATGATCCTCTTGAATTGTAAAGTGCTGTGGAATACGTTGGCACTATAGAAATAAAGATTATTATTATTGCCTGCCCTCCTTACCTGATTCCCAAACTAAAGTTTGCCTGCCGCAAAGGGCTACTTTTTTGGCACTGTCTATAGAGAACAAAAGAACAAAGGCTACTATTTATGTCTTCCAAATTATCAACTTGAAGAAGGTTTTCTTCTGTAGTATGTTCCTTAGCCCCAGGTTGCTGTTAATTACTGGACTTTGGTCACAATAAAAACTGATGTCATTGACAGATTGGAAATTATACTCTTCACATCAAAACCTGAGCAGATCACTGACTCCAGCTGATAGTGTTGCTGTCAGATGTTACATCATCCTTCAGTGATTAAGATGAGCTATAAGACTGACCTGTACTTCATTATACCCTAAGCTTCTTCCCTGCTAACTCAGTTGCCAGAGTTTGCAAAAGATCCCAATTGTTACTTGAGTTTTGTATTACTACTGATGTAATGGTTGCTCGCTGTCAGTACTATTGGTGGTGTGAGAGCTGCTGCTAGTGGCAATCACATTCCTTTACGTGATAGTGGGTTGTATTTCCATTGCCATGTCACACCAGTTGCCCATGTCATGTTTGGATTTTGCAGACATTTCGGACAAAAGTATAATGTTTCATTTGAGTCTAAACTTTGTTAACAAATAGGGATAATCGAATCCCTCAAATATTCGGCTTAGCGAATATTTGCTGAATAGGTCGCTGCTATTCGACTACTCGCGGATATTTGATGCGCAACGTAAGTCTATGGGAATCCCGAATAACAACTATTCAAAACTATTCTGGCTTCCCATAGACTTACATTGCGCATCGAATATTCGCATAGTGGCAACCTATTCATTGGATATTCGCGAAGCCAAATATATGAGGTGTTTGATCATCCCTAGTAACAAACAATCAATTTATGTTTTAAAATTTTACCACCCTTGACAAAAAAGCGTAACCTCAAATAAAAAGATGGCTGTATACAAACAGAAAATATTTTCTGGAAACAGCCAGCAGTATTATTGTGGTGCTATCACACTGACCTGAAGGTATGGGTTACCAAGCAGCGCACCTTCAGGATGCAGAGAGGAGGGACAAGAGTAGATGGCAAAAGAGTCGTCGGTACCGGGAGCAGACAGACAAATGGAGAAGGATACAGGCAGAATGGGACATGCGGTAGGTAGGACAGATAGGGTAACTCACCAGTGGCAGTAACACACGCTACAGAGCATATACTATAACTGGCACTGAACTGGAGGTGCAGCGCCAGGATAAAGCATCCATGACCCAGAAAAAGGCAGGGAGGAGTTAACCCTGGACATGACCAGGCCGGAGCAGGGTGAAATAATCAAGCCACTGCAGGCGATACAGGCCTGAATCATGACAGGTGCTTCCATTAAATACTACTAGTCAAACAGTTGTAAATCCTTAACCTCCTAATGTTGTTTTTGTTTCCTTTCTTTTTTCAGTATGTACACCTCTAATATTAAACTATTGGAGCAATGAAATGGGCTCAAAATATTTTTGGAAACAACATGCACATTTTGGTAGGTAATCATTTATGCTTAAGATTTAGGATTTAAAAAAAAATTCTTTTTAAAAAAAATAGCAGATCTGAAAACACAGGAATTGCACTTTAATGTACAAACACAAGTAACCCTAGATTTTAAATTTATTTGGAAACTCTGAGTAGTTTAAAGCACCATGATAGTGCTTTTTTATTTCCCTCCTGGAGTGGTACTTTAAATGTGAGTCCCCAGCCCCCTGTACAACATGCCACCATGTTCATCTTTTTCCAGCGTTGGTCTGCAGCAATTTGTGACCTGCCGGCAGCTACAGACAAGCCGGAGGTCACAAATCAATGCAAATGTATGAGAGCTTGCCTGATTCTGATTCTGACAATGAGCGCTTATGACATCAATTCTGACTTCCAGACAGTCAGAAGTTTTGGCACAAGATGGAGCCGCGTGATCTGAAATAGGATGAAGACAGCGGAAGGTAAGTATAAGAACATGAAATCACATTTATTGTGCAACTCTAACACTACAAAAATCCACCACAGGAGTGGTGCTTTAATATTACCTTTGCTTGTTGTCACTATATGAAACCAAACAAACAAAAAGCTAGTAAAGTTCTGTTGCTGCTGTATATCATAGATGCATTAATTTGCAGTAACAAACTGAGTGGTGATGTTGAGAATCCTGCAATAGTTCATGATATGTGACTTAAATCTTGGATTTCTAATTATAGACTGAGGCAATCACTCCTATTATAAATATATAACATTAGCATTGAAGTAGTACCCCAAAATCACATTACAGGGAACCTGTCAGGTGCAATATGCTCCCAGAACCATGAGCAGTTCTGGGTGCATATGTCTAATCCATGCCTAACCGTCCCTGTATCTAGCAGCATAGATAAAGACAACTTTAGAAAAAGTATTTCTAAAGATCTTTTATGAGATGCTAATGAGCGCAGGGACTATTCGCAATGGCGTTAGTTCCTGCGCTCATTCTGCTCTCTTAACATGGTAGCATGTCCACAGGGGTATGCTAACATGCTATTCAATGCACCGTCACCAGCGGTGACGCACTTACCTATATTCACTGTCAGCACTCATCTGACGTCCCAGCAGTTCCGGTCATGAGCAGCATGAAGCCGGGTGTACGCGTCTCGGCTTCAGAGAGATCTAGTGCGCATGACCAGAAGTTTCAGGACTTCAGAACAGTGCTGACAGCAGACATAGGTATGCACATTACCGCTGGGGATGCTCCATTGAATAGCATGTTAGCATGCCCCTGTGGGCATGCTGCCATGCTAAGAGGGTGGAATGAGCGCAGGAACTAATGCCCTTGAAACTAGTCCCCTCGCTCATTAGCATGCCATAACATTTCTTTAGAAATACTTTATCGAAGAGCCCTTTATCTATGCTACTTGATACAGGGACTGTTAGGCAGGGATTACCAATTTGAACCCAGAACTGCTCATGGTTCTGGGTGCATATTGCACCTGACAGGTTCCCTTTAAGGCTTTATCAGACACTATCCTGTGTGCTCTGAGAGCCCCTTTCCCATTGCAATAAAGTCATAAAATGGCACTTTTTGGTTGGCTCCTATGTTTTGTACAGTCTCTGATAGCCCCCTCGATTGTCTGTGCTACACCTTGTGATCAGATTGCTGTAGGTCATAATGGAGAAGTACTCGCCAGACTCCATTAGCCTACATACTGAGGGTAAACAATCTATCTATATTATAGACGTTTCTATCCTGGTGTGTGGCATGGTCCTATCTTAATCATTATTTGTGATACAAACTGAGGGTGCAGCATGTGTTAAATGAAATGGTCATTTTTTTTGGGTGAGCCACAAACCTTATCACAGAATATTCAAAATTGCATGAAATTGTGGACTAGAAAATTCGGATTTAGTTTATCCTTCTTATCTAGTAAACAATTTACAATGCATATTTATATTATGCATTTGTGTGACTTTCATTGATTTACTAATTATATTGCAAGTGCTAGTATAAATTATTTTGTTGTCTTTATTGGCAATATTTTCCCTCTGATTTTTTATTTTATTTGATATGCACAGAATACAATGACATGTATAATAATGGCTGTTACCTTGTACCTTAGCTTTTAAACAAACAAACTGGAAACATTTCAGCATTACTCCAACACTTTTTAAATCAATATTACAAAATAGTGCTATTTATTTCAATTACTGAAAGTCACCGACAAAACCTTTCTGAATTATTTCGCAGTCTAATATAATGTTACCTTTTCCTTTTAGAACAACTTGACAAAAGTTTTGCGTAAAAAGAAAAAAAAGAAACTTTGAAGTCTTTTTTCCTTTCTAATTTTATGAGAATTATCTTCCCACGGTGCCCTAAGTATGTATATGTTTAAATTATATATTAGATCAGATTCCTGCAAATGCTAGTTACTCACAGCAGCATATTAATCATATGTTTCAACAATATGGTCTTCTTCACTTAAAGGCGATTGAAGGTTCCTTAAAATTGTGGGTACTTGACTTTCTGTGATTTAAAACCAATTGCTCTGTAGGTTTGGTTAACAAGAGCAATTTATAAATTTCACATCCCAAGTAATTCCTTGTAGTATTTTGTAAGTTTCTGAACACAAATAAAGTATGATTTATGGCTGATTTCATATAAGAACTCTATTAGGAAATTTTCTTTGCAAGTTGCCGGTAGGGTAAAAATATGTTCAGATACAGCTCTCCTAAATGTTATCTGATATTTCTTGAAACACTTCTAAAATTTACACTCAAATTAAACCATTTTCTGCATTACATTTTTAGTAAAATTAAATAAATAAAACAATATTTGTATTACAAGTCTCTCTGGATTTTTTAAGAAGCACTATACAAGCTATTGATGAGCAAATCTATTTGATCTGTTTAAAACCAATTGAATGGGGCTTATATAGTACAAAAAACAAAAAAATCTCGAAAGTTCAATTTTTTGGGGGGATTCGAAACTCAGCAAAATCGTGACCATGAAGAAACTCTTTTGCTTATTAATAGAGAGCAAAATAATGATAAGAAAAATAAATATTCTCCTCATTGGTTATGTGTTCCACCACTCCAGCTCACTATCTAATGCCTCCTCGTGCAACTCCTTTCAAGATCTTTTATTGGCGTTTGACTGCTGGCATCAAGTAGGCCTCAAATAGCAAGACATACATTGGCACTATGTGAAAGGCAGCTCCCGAGGCTTAATTGTGCATCTTGAAATGTGTCCATCATGATACCTGAGGCCTACTCATTGCTGGAAGACCTACTGTCAAGTGAAGGTTGTGGAAGAAGATTCAAGAAAACACTCAAATAGCTGTGGTACTAAAAGAAGGAAAAATGAAGTAGCAGGGAATTTTGTTTGTTGCTCTAGAACCTAGGTAGACCTCAGTGTATAATAAGGAACATCCTATTTGCATAGAATAACTTAGATGAAAACCAAGTTTCATAACTAAATTAGAGCTAAATTTGCGGGATCTACTAAATAAGAATATTAGCTCATCTCTGGTATATACTCCTTGCAAAAACTTTTTAATGTTTGTAAGTATTTTATAGTAATAAAATAAACCCTATATGATGATATTTATTTATCAATTAAACTAAATAAATCATTCATAACTAAAGGGAATCTGTTAGCAGGATCAACCTTTTTAAGACATCTATTTGGGCATAAAAGGGCCACTTAATAGGGTGGTCTCCTTAAAAAGAGCCACTCCTTGGCTAGGTCCTTCCCGGAGGGATATCTGGCTATTTTCTGTGTCGAGACTCCTGACAAAGGCTCCACGGACCTTATTTGATTTGCATAATTCCCAGGGGACAATGCACCTAGGATTTCACTGTGTTGAGCGCCTTTGTTGGCTGCCAGTAGTGTTTTCTCTGGCTGGTCTCCTCGAGATCAGTGATTTTTTTTTTTCTTCCTGGTCTTCTAGGCATTGTTCCCACCTAGACAGAATCCTACTCCACACTGATGAGGGGGTAATACCCTGATAGAGCTGCGTGTGGATGGATACCTGGCCTTGATATTTCCCTTGTCATATCTTTAAGCTCATCAAAGAGTTGTATATTGACTAAAAGGGCCACTTAATATGGTGGTTATGGTGGTCTCCTTAAAAAGAGCCACTTCTTGACTAAAGGGTGCTTTATACGCTGCAACATCGCTAGCGATATTATCGTCGGGGTCACGTCATAAGTGCTGCACATCCGGCGCCGGTAGCGACTTCGCAGTGTGTGTCATCAAGGAGAGACAATCAATGATCGCAAAATTGTTAAAAAACGGTGATCGTGAACGTGTCGCTCCTTTCCTTAATATCGCTGCTGCCAAAGGTACGATGTTGTTCGTCGTTCCTGTGGCAGCACTGCATCCACCGGCAATGCGGAAGGAAGGAGGTGGGTGGCATGTTACGTCCCGCTCATCTCCGCCCCTCCGCTTCTATTGGCTGGCCGCTTAGTGATGCCGCAGTGACATTGCTATGCCGCCGAATGCACCTCCCCCTTGAGGGAGGGATTATTCGGAGGTCACAGCAACGTCACTGACAAGGTATGTGCGTGTAATGCTGCCGTAGTGATAGTGTTCGCTATGGCAGGGATCACCACATATCGCACCAACGACGGGGGCGGGTGCTATCGCTCGCGACATCGCTAGCAATGTCGCAGCGTGTAAAGCACCCTTAAGTCCTTCCCGGAGGGATATCTGGCTATTTTCTATGTCGAGACTCCTAATAAAGGCTCCATGGACCTTATTTAATTTGAATAAGAATATTAGCTCATTTCTGGTATATACTCCTTGCAAAACCTTTTTAATGTTTGTAAGTATTTTATAGTAGTAAAATAAATCCTATATAATGATATTTATTAATCAATTAAACTAAATAAATCATTCATAACTAAAGGGAATCTGTCAGCAGGATCAACCTTTTTAAGACATCTATTTGGGCATGTAGGTCATAGGAAGCTGAATAAAATGATACCATAATATCTACAATTCAATGTCGTATTCCAGAGAAATTCATGTTTTTCGGATATGTAGATGAGCTGTTTCAGACTATGGGCAGGACACTGATCTGCACAGTAATCTGCCCTTAGAGCTTATTTTAAAAAAATGGGGGTGTTTCCAGTGTGTTATGTGATGTCTGCTCTCTGCTCTCCTGATCTCACTGCAGAGCTATGTATGTGATAACTGACACATATTCCTCTTAGTATTTCAGCTTTAATCTCACAGGCAGCTAGGGTAAGGCTATGTGCACACGGTGCGTTTTTCGCGGCTTTTTTGTACGTTTTTCGGGTGCATTTTTGGGCTAAAAACTGCATGAATTTCCTTCCCTAGCAAAGTCTATGAGCTTTCATTTTTGCTGTGCGCACAGTGCAGTTTTGTTTTAGGTGCGCTTTTATGGTGACCACAAAGCTGCAACATGTCAATTCTTTCAGATTTTTTTCCAGCATTTTTCACCCATGCAATTCATTGCGAAAAGGGCAGCAACTAAAACGCAGCAAAACGCAGAAAAAATGCACAAAAAAATGCACAAAAACGTGCAAAAATGCATGTTTTTTTAATGCGTTTTTAACCGCGGGTGCATTTTTGTGCGTTTTTTAGCACCCAAAATCGCACAAAAACGCTGCATCTTTGTGGTCACACAAAAACGCAGCGTGTGCACATAGCCTTGCAATATAGCAGAAATATGAGAGTTGCAGCAGCAATTTCAGTTCTCAAGTTCTGTGTTAGTTACATGTTTTATACTGGTGCCTCTTTTATTAAAAATAGGCTCTGGAGGCAGCTTCTCATGCATGTTTTATAACTTATGTGTTCCCTATGTAAATAAGTAGAGGGTTTAGTCCCCTGGGCATCGCTTCACCCCATGGACATTTGCATGTTTTCTGTGGTATCACGCCCCTGTGATACCATGGACATACATGAGTGATATCATCGTTAGCTCCTGGAGATCCCGCACGTGTGCAATTCTCACTCGCGCAGCCTTCTTCCATTTGCTGGTGATTTACTGCAGGCTGTTTGGTGTGCTGTAGGAACCTTCTTGCAATCTGATTATTTCCTGAATATTTCCTCCCTGCTCTTTATTTCCTCCTAATCACATATTGTCTTATATCTTCGTGTTTTCTAGCTGTGTGATAGAGCTTTGGTTTCCCTGTTTGTTCTTATCTGTGGCTTCAACCCCTCCTGTCACAGTCCTCTCCTGGGGTTGGGGGCAAGGGGTATTAGATCAGAGCTGTCAAGCAACATGGCATGGTAGGTGGCCCAGACATTCTTACCATCAGAAGTAGTTTTGGGATCAGGGTCAGCTAGTGCCCACTAGTCTGAGGGCTAGATTAGGAACCCTGCTCCCCTGTTATACCCTCACACCCCGGTTCCGTTGACATGAACACACAAATGGTTTAGTCCATGGAAAGGAAAAACCTGATGTAACATGGGTTTATCAGTGTTTAGTCTACATCTAACTTTAAATGAAGCTCAGAGGAAATATTTACTTGTTGTTAGTGATGCCTGCAGTGATGCTTCAAGTTGCTTGGTTTTAGAACAGTCCTCTGCATAGCCAGGTGTTCTGTTATGTCACTGTATATTATACTACCATGCCAATTAGAGTCCATATCTTATCACGGGGTACTATTTATTCCAATAAATGCTTATAATACATGTAAACATATGACAAATGTCAACCAGGCGAAGGTGAAAATTTGATGCCTTAAAAATGCCAAAGTGAAATAGGAAAATGAAGGTCATAGATGTGAGAAACATGAAAATGGGGCATCCAGCATGAAGTTTTAATGAGCTTGTTTCCTCTTGTGAAAGCATCCTTAGGTGTAAAAAGCATTAAGGTGTGAATAATTGATTTCATTTCGAAAATGTTTTCAGTGTATAAAAAAAAGAATTCTGAATAATCTTGGATATGAAGGCATGAAAAACTCTTCATGTTATTTTCCAGTAATTTTCTTGCGATTATGAGTTATGCATTTGTCGCCAAATATAAAAAAGTCACCAATGTGTTATTTTATGCACATTACATGAATTCCAAGGGCATTTTATCAGCCATTCTGTCACTTTTTATACAGTGTGTATACAAAATAAGATGATTCAGAGCTAAATTAACTATTTAGTATTTAAAATATATCTTCATAAGTTCCATGTGCACAAATTTACTCATTATAAAGCTAAAGCAGAAAACATAGTTTTTAGCATTTTAGAGGATATTTTTTATTGACTATAAAAATATACTGCACTTCAGTCATGATATTTTGTAGCCATATGCAGGATGGGCAAGATGCCTTCCTCTACCACTTACAGTGTCATACACATTGTATTAAAATTGACCAAATGTGCACTCAGAAGAGCAATTAATGTGCATGGGGGTGTAGTTCCCTGATATTCATGACAGGAGAAAGAAGGCTAGAAGTAAAAGGGTATCTGCGCACGTTGCGTTCTCTGCAGTGCAGAAAAGAACGCACCCTCTGACAGACTGGACACTGTGTTTGTAAAAAAAAATGCATCCACAACGCATGCATTTTGGATGCTTTTTCCATGCATTTTGCATGCGTTTTGGATGCATTTTTGACAGTGCATTCCCGAGGCAATTCAGCTCTGCTACATGCCGCCTGACAGCAGACACAGACAGAGTCGCGCGATGAGAATGAACTCGGGTGAACTTCACCCGACTTCATTGTCATCCGCGGCTCTGTCTGTGTGCGGCATCCTGATTAGCGGTCACCCGTGAAGGACTCACCGGTGACTGCTAATCCCCTGAGTGACTGAAGTGAGCAGCGTGATTAGCGCTGCCATCACTCAGGTTACCCGCGGCCAGCTGGAGTCCTCCACCCGAGACTGCAACTCACCTATGACTTCATCGCTGATCGTGTGACTCACTTAAGTTGCTGCGTGGAGCTGATAGAGAGTGGTCTGGTCTGTGGCCGCTCCTGTCAGCTTTATGTAGCAGAGCTGAAAGCGTCGCAGGACCTCGTGTGGATTACGTCAGACCTGGAGGGGTATTTGGGGGTTTAATAAAGAGGTGAAAGAGGGTGGGTTTTTTATCTTTTATTCCAAATAAAGGATTTTTTGGATGTGTGTGTTTATTTTCTTTAACTTACAGGTTAATCATGGAAGGTATCTCGGAGAGACACCTGTCATGATTAACCTAGGACTTAGTGGCAGCTATGGGCTGCTGCCATTAACTCCTTATTACCCCGATTGCCACCACACTAGGGCAATTTGGGATGAGCCGGGTAGAGTCCCGGGACTGTGGCATCTAAAGGATGCGGCAATTCTGGGTGGCTGCTGGCTGATATTGTTAGGCTGGGGGGCTTCCCATAACATGGTGCTCCCCATCCTGAGAATACCAGCCTTCAGCCGTGTAGCTTTAACCTGGCTGGTATCAAAATTGGGAGGACCGCACGTCATTTTTTTAAATTATTTATTTATTTATTTTACTGCACGATATAGACCCGCCCACCGGCGGTGATTGGTTGCAGTGAGACAGCTGTCACTCAGCATGGGGGCGTATCTGACTGCAACCAATCATAGGCACCAGTGGGCAGGGAAAGCAGGGAATACCAGATTGAAGAATGAGCAGCCGGCATTTTCAAAAGCGGAAAAGCCGCCGGAGCTTTGTGACAGCCGTGCAGCGCCGCGCCCGTGATCGGTGATCAGTGAGTATGAGAGAGGGGAGGAGACTGACCGACGGACAGAGCGAGGGACAGACAGAAAAAGAGACCAACCGACAGAGAAAGAGACCGACCGACTGACAGACAGAGGGAGATTCACCGACATCCACAGACAGAGATTGACCAACATTAACAGAGAGAAAAGACCTGCGTTTTGTTTGTCAAAAAAGCATGCGGAACTCAACAAAAGCGTAGTCCAAGTGCATTTTGGTTGCGTTTTGATGCACATCATTGATTTCAATGGGTGGAGAATGCAGCTACAATGCACAAAAGAAGTGACATGCTGCTTTTTTTTCCGCAGCGATTTTGGGCATCCAAAACGCTGCGTTTACAAACGCAATGTGTGCATTGATTTTTCGGCTTTCTCATAGACTTTGCTGGGGAAGCTGAACGCATGCAATTTGGCACTGAAACGCTACAGTCCAAAACGCAGTGTTTCCGCAGAAAAAAATGCAACGTGCCCACATAGCCTAAGACATCTTAGGTTTCAACATGCACAATCCCTTGTTCTCACACAAGATTTGCCACTAGCAGGAGTGTTTGACAATTTTTTCAAGATATTTTACTCACTGGTTTTGAGGAAGTAGCAGTTCCACCCTAAGTATGTTGTACATGACAAATTTCCACACCGCTTCTACCAGCTTTTCTTTTTAAGGATTATCGAGAGATAATTGAGATAATCGACTGACAAGCTGTAATGTGCCGTCCATATCCGCACTCACGGATTACTTCTACTGCGTCAGACTCTGTTCCCATTGCAGAGTCTGACAGACAATCTGGTCTCTGTAAGGCTATGTCCGCACGTTGCTTTTTACCTGCTTTTTTGCTGCTTTTTCAACTGCAGCGTTTAATGCCAAAATGGTTGTGTTCTGCTTTTCAAGCAAAGTCTATGGGAATTTGGGTTTCTTGTCCGCACTATGCAGTTCAAAAAGGTGCCTTTTTGTTGCAGAACTTTGGTCAATAACTCAGCTTTGCAGGGCAAAACCCAAATGGAAAAACAATTGACATGTCTTTTAAACAATTTTTTATCTCTACTGGCTAACACGGTACAAAGATATATTTTACTTCACTCATCTATAATTTTACTGTTATGGCTGATCAATGCACATAACTATATGTTTGGTTATAAAATATCTCCTTTAGATATTGTTGAGTGTATACATGTGTCAATATTGGGCACTATACTGTATACTGAATTGAAAGCTTTCATGCATTGTCAAATCTACTCAAGTTATCAATTCTGAATATTGTCTATAGAAATAAACAACTCTTTTTTAGCTGTTGTATTTGAAAGCTCTTTATAAAATTGCTAATCATTATTTCTTTTTATCAGCATGTTGGATTGATTCGCTTGCGAATAGAAAATAACTCAACATATTGATCAGTCTCCCAGGAACAGCTACAAATATTGACTTAGCTCTGTTGTGCTGCATTGGTGGTCATAAAGGTTCTAGATAATGAAAGATGTTTAATCCCACATAAAATCAGATACTGAAAAGTGAAATTGAAATAGAACAGAGGATTAAACCATCCATAATAAAAAGAAGAAAGTATTTTACACTTTTTATATTTTAGCCCTTGTTGGATTGGCAAAAAAAAATCATTAATTTGGAGAAGTATATTTTACAATACTAACTTGGAGGAATTGTTTTTGGCATGGTGAAATTATCTATTTTGCAAACAATGTACCAGTATTACCAGTAGCGCAACTAGAGTCCAATGACCCCCCAATACTATCTCTTCCAGATATATATATATATATATATCTGCCATTCTAAGCCCCTTTCACGGGGTAAAAGTTCCTCATTCTGGGTCCACTCCAATTATATATGACCTCCATCCTGGTATATATGTCCCCAAATCCAAAACCTTTCCTGGTATATATGTCTCCCATACTGGGCCACTTCCTGGTACCTATGTTTCCCATCTTGTGATCATTGCAGGAATATATGTCCCCTATCTTGTGCCCCCACTTAGTACATATATCTTCCATGGTGAGGCCCTTCCTAATATTTATGTCCCCTATGCTGGTATGTATTATGTATGTGACCCTTCAAGACCCCCTTTCTGATGTATATGTGCCCCATCCTAGGCCCCTTCCTTGTCTCTATGTACCCCATCCTGGAATATATGCTGACAAGTAAAGGGTAACAATCTTTTGATTTTTTTTTTTTTCAAGCTCAATATATCACCATCCACTATAGCTTCAAATGTGACACTACTATCATTTTATGGCTGCAGACACATTAGTGTATGGCATCCGATGCGAGAGCAACGGATGCAATATGCTAATGACCCCCGGCTCAGGCTCTGCTGCCAGAGTGAGCCGAGTGTCATGCAAATGTGACTGGATCTTGTGATCGGGTCATAGCTGCGAAGCTGAGGGCGGGTGTTACAAAGGAGAGGGTGGGGTTAATCCCCCATCTCCTCCATTGTCAGCCTGTGCATATATTGCACTGCACTGGGATAACATCCGAGTGCAGTCCTATGTTTCTCTCGCACCCATTCACTTGAATGGGTGCGAGTGATATGGCTCTTGCAGAAAATCGCAGCCTGCTGCGATTTTTTTCCTCAGTCTATTTAGGGCTGAATAAAAAAACGCTGATCTGAGCTGCAGCATTGTCTAACATGGGAAGATTTTCTCGCATTGCACTAATCCAATTTATACGCTTGTGTGAGCATACCCTAAAAACAATAATCTTTAGTATCTCATACATAAATTTGACTTACAGTTATTTAACATATGGTTAGTTATGCAGATACTTGTCATGTCATTGCATTGTTATTGTTTTACTCCAGGTGGTGGAAAAATCTTATTCTTCCTGTATACTACAAATTACAACATGTTTTCACATTCTCTAATCACTCACTTTGTTATTAGGTTGATTAGCAAGGAAAAGATTGCTGGTTTACTTGAGGAGCAGCGATACAGATTTCTCAAGAAAAGATAAACAGCATCATCCAGCTCATCAATAAGAGTCTCTCGACCAAAAAAATTGCCAAACTGCATCATGTGAGCGCCGTGAAAGTGGGAAGAATATTAAATGAAGTCCATCCATCCATTCATTAGCCAAAAGGTGGACATCCAGGCAAAACATTGGAGTCAACAATGCAGCTCATCACAATGAATAGTGGACATCATGTCATATTTGCAGAGCCCCTGATGTGCCTAAATAGTTTAAACCCCCCAAAAGTTACTTCATTTTGGAAAATAGACACCTCACGGAATTTATCTAGTAGCGTTGTGAGCACCTTGAACCCACAGATGCTTCACAGAATTTTATAATGTTGATTGTGTTCATTTACACAAGGGACATATGAGAAAACAGATTAAATAATTTGTTGTGCAATTTCTCATGCGTGCACAGATACTATTTAGATGCACAGCAGGGCTCAGAAGAGAAAAAGTGTTATTTGAATTTTGGAACATAATTTTGCAGGAATAGATTGCAGATGTCCTGTCACATTTGAAGATGTGACATTCCAAAACAGCAGAAACCCATCACAAGTGAACCAATCTGAAAACTACACCTCTAAGGAACTTTATGCAAGGTTGCAGTGAGCAATTTAAACCCTCAGGTGATTCATGGAATTGTATAACATTGGGCTGTGAAAATAAAAAAATCACATTTTTTTTCACTGAAATTATGATTTGGACCCAAGGTTTCAATTTTCAAAAAGAATAATATGGTAGAAGAAAATGAATCATGCAAATTCAATATTTCCAGAGTTTGCCAAAACCTCCCATATATGGTTGAAAAACTACTTCTGAGGCTCCCTTCACACGTCCGTGAAAATACACGCACGTGTGTTACGTCTGTTTTTCGGGTCCGTTTTCCGTTTTTGTGTCCTTTTTTTGTGTCCGTGTGCCATCTGTGTGAATGCCGTATGCTAGCTGTGTGTGTGTGTTGATTGTCCGTTTATGCGTGAGAGAAATAACGGACATGTGTATGTGTTGTCTGTGTGAATTTAGGCGTGTTTGTGATGCACAATGTCGTAGATACATACCCGCTGACAGCAGACAGAGTCGCGCGTAGAGAATGAACTGGGGTGAACTTCACCCGACTTCATTGTCATACCACAGCTCTGTCTGTGTCGCGTCCTGATTAGCGGTCACCCGTGAAGGACTCACCGGTGACCGCTTATCACCAGAGTGACTGAATGGAGTACCCCTCTCTCTATACTTACTGTTCCCCTATCTCCGGCGCGGCGCTGCACTGCTGTTATAAAAGTAACAGTAGCGTGATCAGCTGCTGTCAGTCAGGTAACTCACGGCCCCCGCTGGATCCAGCGGTGGCCGCAGGTAACCTCAGTGACAGCAGCTGATCGCGCTACTTACCTCATTTGCTGCGTGGAGCTGACAGGAGCTGCGGTGTATTCTGCAGCTCCTGTCACCTCCATGTAGCAGAGCTGGAAGCTACGCTGGAACTCCGTGGATTACGCCGGACATAGAGGGCTTTATCGGGCTGAATAAAGTGGTGAATGAGGGTATGTGCTAGTGTTTTTTATTGAAAATAAAGGATTTCTTCAGGTGTGTGTGTATTTATTTACTGTAACTTACAGATTAATCATGGAAGGTATCTCGGGGAGACGCCTGACATGATTAATCTAGGATTTAGTGGCAGCTATGGGCTGCCATTAACTCCTTATTACCCCGATTTTCCAACGCACCAGGGCAAATCGAGAAGAGCTGGGTAGAGTCCCAGAACTGTCGCATCTAATGTTTGTGGCAATTCTGGGCGTCTGCTGGTTGATATTGTTAGGCTGGGGGGCTCCCCATAACGTGGGGCTCCCCATCCTGAGAATACCAGCCTGCAGCCGTATGGCTTTATCTGGCTGGTATTAAAATTGGGGGGACCGCACGCCGTTTTTTTTTAATTATTTATTTATTCATTTCTCTGCGCCATAGTGGCACACCCACCGGCGGCTGTGATTGGTTGCAGTTACACAGCTGTCACTCAGCATGTGGGCGTGTCTCACTGCAACCAATCATATTTGCCGGTGGATGTGGAAAGCAGGGAATACGAGATTGATTAATGAGCGACCGGCTTTTTCAAAAGAGGAAAAGCCGCCGGAGTTTAGAGAACAGCCGTGCAGCGCCGCGCCGGAGATCGGGGAACGGTAAGTATGAGAGAGGGGGGGGAACTGACCGACAGTCAGCGAGAAGGACAGATAAGACAGAGAGACCGACCGACAGACATAGAGAGAGACCGACCGACGGATTGAGGGAGAGAACGAAACAGAAAAAGAAAAAAGACCGACATCACATGAAATAAGCACAAAACGTAAAGGGAGCAAACAGAGATGCATCCGTGTCACTCGGACGTGCGCACAGACCCATTGACTTTCATTGGGTCCGTGCTGCATGTTGTGTGCTGAAAACGGACATGCTTCCTTGCAAAATGGAGACACAAACGTAGCACACACACGGACACACGGACCTTAATGAGAAATGCACATGTGTCCTCAAACATTAAATAACATTGGTGCACGTTTGGCCATGTCTCCGTTATATACGGAAACGGACCAAACACACATGTGTATCATGGACGTGTGAAGGGGGCCTGAGGCACAGTGCAAAGCTCAGAATCGAAGGAGCACCATACTGCAGTTCATATTAAGTTCAAATGGTTTGGGGGTGTCTTGTCACATTGGCAGAACCCCTGACATTACAAAAGCAGTCTCCCATAAGTAACCCATTTACAAGCTACATCCTTCATGAATTCATCAGTCATCTGATTGACAACACAGGTGTGCTACTGAATTATACACCATTGGCCTGTAAAGAAATACTATTTTTTTTCACTAAAATATTGTTTTATCACCAAGTTTTTAATCTTTATAATGGCCAATAAGAAAAAATGGATAACAGTTTGTCATGAAATTTTTCTTTAGTGCGCCAATACCTACTTTGTAATTAGAAACTACTTTTGAAGTATAGTGCAAAGCTGAGAAACAAAGTAATATGGGCTTCAGAATTGCTGGAATGGTTTGCAGATGCCATGTAACATTGGCAAAGCCCTGAGGTGACAGAACAGCAGAATCCCCCACATGTTACCCCATTTTAAATACTGCATACCTCGTTAATTTAATCTAGGGTTGCAGTGAGCTTATTGCCACCACATGTTTGTCACAAAATGTTATACTATTTGACTGAATGCAAAATAATTACATATTTACCACTAAAATGTTTTAGCCCTGATTTCCAATTTTCACAAGGGGAATAGATAAAGCAGGCACTATAATGTGTCACACAATATCATTTTAATGTGACAATACCCCTAATGAGAATGTACTGTACTGTTTGGCCATATGGCATGGCTTGGTAGGAAAGGAGTGCTATTTGACTTTTGGAGCACAGATTTTCTTACAATAGTTTGCTGACTCCATTTGCGGAGCACCCATGTGCCAGAAAAACAGGAGCCCCCTCATATGACCTCATTTTGGAAATTACACCTCTCTTAAATTTCATTTACGGGTGTTAAGACAAATTTGTTTGTAGAAAACACTCATGGAGTCCAACACAGTGAATGCTGCAGAATAAAAAATAGGAAATAAGCCCTTGTAGTGCCCAGTAGATTGTGATGCCTGTACATTGTGCCCAGATTGAGCTTTCAAAAATACATACACTATTAATTTAGTGGGCTTTTCCTTACTACAATAATTCCAAACATGTGGATGTTAACTGTGGTTTACGTACACTGTTAAGTTCAGAAGGGAGGAGGGCATTTGAATTTGGGAGAAGAGATTTTGCTGAATTTCATTTTTGAGGGAGCCATTACACTTTTCCAAAGTCTTTGTGCTACCAGTAACATGGAAGTCCCTATATTTTTGTTGACAGATGATGGACCTGAGTGTGGACTGGTCTTTTTGTGGATTGAGTTGAATGCTATTTGTAGCAACGTGTATAGAACATTTTGAATAACTTCACATTCATCCTTTGCTATATGATGAGCAGTTACATCTAGGAATAAGAGAAGGCAAACGGAAAAGTTTAGCATTCGGGTACTGTTCATATGCTAATAAAGTTTGTTGAAAGGCTGCAGCACAGCCAATAAACATGTTTTACTGCATGCGGAAGAGACTTGTAAGCTGCTGTGAACAATCTTTTTTTTTTTTAAATTTTGCGGGTCTTGTCTATTTATGATAATCAGTGCAGGTAAAGCAGACCGCTGTACACTGCAATCCTCAGCTGTTTGCTTTACTTTAGCTGGCTATCAAAAATAGAGGGGATCTCACACCATTTTTGGGAATTATTTACTTAAATAGTTAAAGGGTCACTGCTATTTTAGATAACAAGTCAAGGTAAAGCAGATGGCTGGGGGCTGGTATTATCAGGCTGGGAAGGCCTATGTTTATTTGCTCCTTCTCAGCCTAAAAATAGCAGTCCTCAGCTACCCTAAGAGTGGCGCATCCATTAAATTGGCAAATTCTGGCACTTTGCTATACTCTTCATGATTGACCTGGTTTAGTATCAATTGAGGTAATACTTTTGGGTTAATGTCATCTGTGAATTGATAGCTGACATCAAATGCAGGGGTTAGTAATGAAGAGGAATCTATTAGATTTGCCGAATACTAACCTGGCAAGTGTATTAGCAATTGTTCTGCTGTTACACTTTTACCGCCATTTTATAGCACCAAATATCGGGTCCCCATTGACTTATAGGGGGTTTGTGGATCTGGCGTCTAGTGGGTTAAGTCCGGGTCTGGAACTAAACTTTTGCCTAATGTCCAGCTGAACCCAGAGAACCTGAACTTCCATGGGTCCACTCATCTCTGCTTACATCAGGGTTTCCTTTTATACAGTTAGGTCCAGAAATATTTGGACAGTGACACAAGTTTTGTTATTTTAGCTGTTTACAAAAACATGTTCAGAAATACAATTATATATATAATATGGGCTGAAAGTGCACACTCCCAGCTGCAATATGAGAGTTTTCACATCCAAATCAGAGAAAGGGTTTAGGAATCATAGCTCTGTAATGCATACCCTCCTCTTTTTCAAGGGACCAAAAGTAATTGGACAAGGGACTCTAAGGACTGCAATTAACTCTGAAGGCGTCTCCCTCGTTCACCTGTAATCAATGAAGTAGTTAAAAGGTCTGGGGTTGATTACAGGTGTGTGGTTTTGCATTTGGAAGTTGTTGCTGTGACCAGACAACATGCGGTCTAAGGAACTCTCAATTGAGGTGAAGCAGAACATCCTGAGGCTGAAAAAAAAGAAAAAATCCATCAGAGAGATAGTAGACATGCTTGGAGTAGCAAAATCAACAGTCGGGTACATTCTGAGAAAAAAGGAATTGACTGGTGAGCTTGGGAACTCAAAAAGGCCTGAGCGTCCACGGATGACAACAGTGGTGGATGATCGCCGCATACTTTCTTTGGTGAAGAAGAACCCGTTCACAACATCAACTGAATTCCAGAACACTCTCAGTGAAGTAGGTGTATTTGTCTCTAAGTCAACAGTAAAGAGAAGATTCCATGAAAGTAAATACAAAGGGTTCACATCTAGATGCAAACCATTCATCAATTCCAAAAATAGACAGGCCAGAGTTAAATTTGCTGAAAAACACCTCATGAAGCCAGCTCAGTTCTGGAAAAGTATTCTATGGACAGATGAGACAAAGATCAACCTGTACCAGAATGATGGGAAGAAAAAAGTTTGGAGAAGAAAGGGAACGGCACATGATCCAAGGCACACCACATCCTCTGTAAAACATGGTGGAGGCAATGTGATGGCATGGGCATGCATGGCTTTCAATGGCACTGGGTCACTTGTGTTTATTGATGACATAACAGAAGACAAGAGTAGCCGGATGAATTCTGAAGTGTACCGGGATATACTTTCAGCCCAGATTTAGCCAAATGCCGCAAAGTTGATCGGACGGCGCTTCATAGTACAGATGGACAATGACCCCAAGCATACAGCCAAAGCTACCCAGGAGTTCATGAGTGCAAAAAAGTGGAACATTCTGCAATGGCCAAGTCAATCACCAGATCTTAACCCAATTTAGCATGCATTTCACTTGCTCAAATCCAGACTTAAGACGGAAAGACCCACAAACAAGCAAGACCTGAAGGCTGCGGCTGTAAAGGCCTGGCAAAGCATTAAGAAGGAGGAAACCCAGCGTTTGGTGATGTCCATGGGTTCCAGACTTAAGGCAGTGATTGCCTCCAAAGGATTCGCAACAAAATATTGAAAATAAAAATATTTTGTTTGGGTTTGGTTTATTTGTCCAATTACTTTTGACCTCCTAAAATGTGGAGTGTTTGTAAAGAAATGTGTACAATTCCTACAATTTCTATCAGATATTTTTGTTCAAACCTTCAAATTAAACGTTACAATCTGCACTTGAATTCTGTTGTAGAGGTTTCATTTCAAATCCAATGTGGTGGCATGCAGAGCCCAACTCGCGAAAATTGTGTCACTGCCCAAATATTTCTGGACCTAACTGTATCTCCAAAATATCTGATTCAAGTGAAACCCCTGACAGAATAATTCACTAACAAGGCAGAAGAGTTACTTCAATCTCATTTGACCTCTGTTCAGCAGTGTCCTTTCCAAACTTTGTGCACTTCTGAAAAGACATGTAAAATGATGGACACTGATGGACCATGGTCTAGACAGAAGTTCAAAGTAACTCCATGTGCCTCACTAACGTGAATTTTACTTTGGGAATTTTGTCTGAATCACATTTTTCAATCCCTGTAGTAAGCGTTCAGAATAGAATGCAGGATGATTGGTATCTGAGCCTCACAGCAATTGGGAGGCTAAGGCCAGAATCACACTTGCTAGTGCCTCGCGTGTAACTCGCACGAGTCTCTCATGGTAGAACCTGGCTTGGCCGCACACTCCCCTGACAGGAGCGGGTCGGTTGCATGTATCTCTATGCAGCTCAGACGCTCCTGTATGCATAGTGTGCGGCCATGCCGGGCTCTACCATGAGAGACTCGCGCGAGTTACACGAGAGGCACTAGCAAGTGTGATTCTGGCCAAAATGAACAAATCGACAGCAGTTGAACAACTGGCTTTAATTACTTATTGTTTACGACATTCACCTTGTAGTATACAGTAGATGATATGGTGGCTTTATTCCTAAGGTCAATACAATTAGTGATACTATGATTCTAAAGTTTTTTTTTAGGTTTGGCTACTACCACACTAAAAAATGCTTTTTTAAAATGAAAAGTTGTTTGCCTCACCGAATTTTGAAGGCTATACTTTTTTTATTTTTCTAGCTAGCGAGTCATGTGAGGGCTTGTTTTTTCAGGATGAGTTAAAGTTTTTATTGGTACCATAATGGCGATGTCAGATTTTTTAGAGTCAATGCCTTTGAGAAAATTACAGTATCAAAGAAAGAGGCTGACAGAAAGCGGTGATTGCATACCCGAGAAGCAATGTGGATTCTCAAATTAGAAATGAGAATTCCAAAAGGGATGAACATTAAATAAGACCTCTTCTATATTTATTAACTATGATAAAACAGCATTACTGTGGTTATAAGGAATGTATTGTATTATATTCATGTATATTTCCAACAGGTTAATAACTCTAATATGTTAATAGCCCCAGTATGGTAAATTTTTCATGTAATTTCCTCCAATCCCTTTCTTTTTTTTATATTTCCTGTCTGTCATTTGGTATAAAAGGGTTTGATGTTAGTCTACAAGTATGCTATGAGTAAGTACTGTATATCCGAAACGCGTAAGCGATCCCTACACTTAGGAATGGACTCATATTTAATCATATACTAAACCTTTTAAATATATAGAGTAAAGAATTGGTTTTGATCACTGGGCGTGTTCCTGGATTACCTGCCCTTTTTCATATTTATTTGAATAGTATTTTTTTCTTTTTTTCTTTTTTCTTTTCAGTTATTTTTATATTCTTTTTTTGCCCTTTTTCCCTATATGGGATATTAATTTTTCGTAAAAGCATTGCAATAAATTTATATCTGTCAGTCCTGCACTATTAGCATGGTCTAACAGGCTTGCCAAAGCTGGCTTACCCAAAAGTCATCATAACGACATTACATTGCCATGGCAATAATCAAGCTTCAATGATCACATCATGTGGATCCATGGGGATCCCTCTGAGTCCCTGAATGCTTGATTGCTATTGATTGTAACATTTAGGGGGTTAAACAGCCAAGGAGGCAGAGACCGGCCTTGGCTGTGACAACCTGTACAGAGATATAAGTTACGCTGAGCTCATGGCGGCGATTGTGCGGATACAGTTCTTGTACCCACATGATCACCATAATGTAAATGTAAAGGCCCCGTCACACTAAGCAACATCGATAGCAACATCACTGCTAACAAACAACTTTTGTGACGTTGCTAGCGATGTTGCTGTGTGTGACATCCAGCAACAACCTGGCCCCTGCTGTGAGGTCGTTGGTTATTGCTGAATGTCCTGGGCCATTTTTTAGTTGTTGCTCTCTCGCTGTGAAGCACAGATCGCTGTGTGTGACAGCGACAGAGCAACAACTAAATGTGCAGGCAGCAGGAGCCGTCTTCTGCGGAGGCTGGTAACCACAGTAAACATTGGGTAACCAAGAAGCCCTGTCCTTGGTTACCTGATATTTACCTTTGTTACCAGACTCCGCCGCTCTCACTGTCAGTGCCGGCTCCTGCTCTGTGCACATGTAGCTACAGGACACATCGGGTTAATTAACCCGATGTGTGCTGTAGCTAGGAGAGCAGGGAGCCAGCGCTAAGCATTGTGCGCTGCTCCCTGCTCTGTGCATATTTAGCTGCAGCCCACATCGGGTAATTTACCCGATGTGTGCTGTAACTAGGAGAGCAGGGAGCCAGCGCTCAGTGTGCGCTGATCCCTGCTCTCTGCACGTGTAACTGCGTGCGCTGGTAACCAAGGTAAATATCGGATTGGTTTCCCGATATTTACCTTAGTTACCAAGCGCAGCATCTTCCACGCGGCGCTGGGGGCTGGTCACTGTTTGCTGGTGAGCTCACCAGCAACTCGTGTAGCGACGCTCCAGTGATCCCTGCCAGGTCAGGTTGCTGGTGGGATCGCTGGAGCGTCGCAGCTTGACATCTCACCAGCAACCTCCTAGCAACTTACCAGCGATCCCTATCGTTGTTGGGATCGCTGGTAAGTTGTTTAGTGTGACTGGACCTTAAGTCATTTTGTGGGAACGTCTTCCTTACCATGATGAAAACCTTCATCAAACGTTGTGAAGGGGTTAATGATTCACTGTCTGGCCGAAAGATATTTTTCTTGGAGAAAAATATATGCAATGTTTAGTAGCCAAGTCCCAATTAAACATGACAATAGTCTTATATCACCCAATATCAAAATTAGAAAATTTTAAAGATGTCATCATTTTGCTCTTTTTAATCATCTCTTCGGTATTTTTGAAGCTATCATTTCTAAAATCTGAGCTGTTGAATATAACACCAGACATAAAGGTATTAGTACTTGTCTACACATCAATGACAAAACCCTGACTTAATTAGATCATTTAATAAATGCAACACTTTTTTTACTTTAATGAAGTTTCATAAGAACGACTTTATGAAAAAAAGCAATGCCATTTGCATTTCTTTTTAATTGCTCTGGAATGAACATAAAAAAGATAAGGGAGCCAAGAGAGCTTATTAAAACTGAAATGAGGGCAAGTGATAGATGAATTATATATAATTTTTATTTCCTTAAGATATTCTTTTTTTTTCAAATGAACTTATTTTGCAAACATTTTCTGAGATACAATAGAAAAGATAGATTTTGACTTCATCAAACCATATTATTTTACAATTTTGCAATTGTTATTAACAATATAAACAATATTGTAATATTCTTAATGCCTTAAAACATTCTCTCTATCTCCATATTCTGGCATTTGGCAAATAAAAATAATTTTGGTAATCTTTGTTGACCTAAAACAGTAAAGGTTTCAGAAAGAGAGGAAAAAATATGCATATGTGTCTTTATCGATCGTGTATGTAAACATCTCGTTTCAACTGTATGTGTTTCTACATTTCCTGTACAGAAAGTGAGTTTGCCTGTATTTGCTACTGCTTGAACTTAGAAGGATTTACAGACAAGTTTAAGGCAGATGCAAAAAAAAGCATGTCGGGGTGAGTAACACTATTCCCTCTAAACTGAACAATCCTAAAAGGAAAGAGATAACAACTTACTAATGATTAGAGATCAGCGAACCGGCCATGGTTTGGTTCGAGTTCGGTTCGTCGAACGGAGGTCTCGTTCGAGTTCGGTTCGGCAAACGTTCGACGAACCACTCGAACCGCATAGGAAACAATGGCAGGCAATCACAAACACATAAAAACACCTAGAAAACACCCTCAAAGGTGTCCAAAAGGTGACAAACAACTCACAACACAACACAAACACATGGGAAAGTGACAAGGACATATACTCATGCGAAAACAAAGGAGCTGGGCAAAGAAAAAGAGGAGGAGACACAGATATGAGTATATGCAAGGGAACGTCGATGCCATTACTGTGCAACTTGAGCCCTGCTCATTTTAGGCTTCCAATATGGATAAATTGCTTGAGCTCACCACGTATACCTTGGGGATCTTGTTGTGTCCCGCAGCCAGCGTTTTCTCGGAACGTGTCCTCAGTGCTGCTGGGGGTGTGCTGACAGCTAAGCACACGCATCTGTCCACTGACAAGATGAACAAGTCATGGCTCTCAGAGGACTTGTCTTCCCCTGGCTCAGCCAGGGGAGGTGAAAGGCACGCGTATTTTTGAGAGTGCTTCATGCAAAGGATCTTTTTCATCTTGAAAATGGGGTCAACTGATGCCAGTCAAGTGGGGTGTGTGTGGCCCAATTAGTGGAAACGAGGGAGACTGGGGTTGGAGTCCCCTCGCTTTTGAAAAAAGAACCAAGATGAACAAGTCATGGCTCTCAGAGGACTTTTCTTCCCCTGGCTCAGCCAGGGGAGGTGAAAGGCACACGTATTTTTGAGAGTGCTTCATGCAAAGCATCTTTTCCATCTTGAAAATGGGGGTCAACTGATGCCAGTCAAGTGGGGTGTGTGTGAACCAATTTTTGGAAACAAGGGAGACTGTGGTTGGAGTCCCCTTGCTGTGTTTTACATGTTTCTAGAAGGGCATGACATGGCTTAGAGGTTGACTTTCAGCATCTGCAAACTGTTGGCTACCATAATGCTTCCTTTCCAACCTTTTTAACCAAGGATTTTCGAGACCTTATGCCCATCGCAGTGCCCCAAGAGCCGATGCCCAGGTGCCACTCCTTCTTCAATAAAGCGTGCACGCGCTACACCAGCATGTCGCACCAAACATCACCGCTTCTTTGAGAAACTGTGTGACAGGGTGCATTTCACCACAGATACTTGGCCCAGTAAGCATGGACAGGGGCGTTACATGTCGCTGACTGGGCAATGGGTTACTATAGGGAGAGATGGAGAAGGGTCTGCTGTACAAATCTTGCTGTCCCCATGAGTTGTATCAATCCTTTCTCTGTCTGTAGAAGTTAATACACTGCTTCTGCCTCCTCAACCTCGTGTGGGTCCTTCACCTCGGCCCAAACCCTGTGTGGTCAGGGCACCCTTCCTTGTAACTGCGCACAAGGAAAACCACACACCTCCTTACTATGCTGGCAGCAGAGCTCAATGCCATCATGCGGTCAAATGTTTACTTTGGAATGTATGGGAAATGTGAGTCACACCGCTGAGAAGTTGTGGACGGTTAGCTCTGGAGACAAAGTTTCATCAATGGTTGTCTCCACTCAACCAGCAGCCAGGGAAGGCCGGGTGTGACAATGATGCAAACATGGGTGCGGCCCTTTGCCGTGACAATGTGACACACGTGCCTTGTGTGGCTCACGTGTTGAACCTGGTTGTCCAGCAATTTTTAAAGCACTATCCTGGCCTACATGGCCTTCTGCAGAGGGCACGGTGTAACGCCTTCCTTGATCCACACACTTAGATGGGCTATAAAGGATAGGCTAGAGGGAAGCCACTCACCAAGCAGGACCTCTAGAACCCTGAAACCCTTTAACCCCTATACAGGGATTAGGAATTACACAGGGCCCAAGGTGATCAATACTTGTGGAAGGCTGCAGTTCCAGAGAATAGTAATCAGGCAGGGACAAAACATTAATTGAGGAACAGAATGGGACGGCCAGGACTTAATTAGAAAACAAGCAGAGGTGAAATGCGGATCGGCCAACAAGGTACATAAACAGCAAGCAGGAAAAGTAGTCAGGTAACAAGCACACAAAATCATAAAACTGAACTGGAGGTAAAAGTAACCAGAGGTTCATAGCTATGTCTGGCAGTGGTCTGCAGACAGGATGGGCATAAAAAAGGGTGTGGTGTCTTCCCATTGGTTGTAGCTGAATGATGGTACTTCATCTGTGAGATACCCACCACCTACATTCAGCCATAGATTCTGCATCTGTCAAGGTAATGCAGTCCAGTGGGTGAGCATAACCTGCGTCCACCTGCGCCGCTGGCATCAACTTCTCTCCCATCATCAGCACTATGCATGAAAGGAACACGTTGTCACCTGGCGACCGGAGTACAAATTGATGGAGTGTACTCCGTTGATGGCTTAACCGCAGTGTGCGGCAATGATGCAAACCTGGCTGCGGGCCATCATCAGGGCAATGTGACACACGGGCCTTGTATGGCTCACGTGTTGAATCTATTTCTCCAGCAATTTTTAAAACACCATCCCAGCCTACATGGCCTTGTGCAGCGGGCACGCTCGCTATGTGCTCACTTCCATCGTTCGCACACAGCAGCTCAACAACTTTCGTCGCTACAGAAGTCTAGGTCTGGTGGTTAAACGCCTCAAATGCGATGTGCCGACACGCAGGAATTTGAATCTGCACATGTTGCAGCGTTTGTGGCAGCACCGCCGAACCCTGCTGCAATATGTTATGACATATAGCCTGGCCTAACTTGATCCAGAGGTGGTAAGGAGGCACGATTCTCACCTCTCTGCCACCAACACACCAAGGACTTGGTCCTCCTGGATGCACAAGACACATGAGCGTCTTCTGGCTGCACTACCTACAACATGACCCTCGGATTGTACGAATTCGAAGTAATGCTAACTACTGGGTTGTCACACTGTTAGATTCCCGGTGAAAGACAAAATTTGGCGAAATAATTCCTGCTATAGAAAGGGACGCACGTATACAGGAGTATCTGCAGAAGGTGGTACGCAATCTTAGATCTGCTTTTCCACTAAACACCAGTGCTGCACAGAGTGAATCTCAACGCTTTGTTATGGATAGGAGGAAATGATCTTTTACTTGTCCACATCTGAGGGACCGAGGGCTGGCTGCTGTGCTGAGATGGCGTTGAGTACGGTGTCCCTGCAGAGTTGCACTTTTGGTCATATACAAAATGAGTTGAAAAAGGACAGATGCTGGTGGAAAGAAGAACAGGTGTGTTGGAAAGGGGAAAAGCGTTTTTGTCCGTGGGTTTGGTGTTTAAGCAAAAGTAACATTTGCTGAAGAAATACCATCTGTTACGGTGGGACTGGAAGATTTGGATAAGCTGGTATATACTATGTTACCGCTATATAACGAAAATTAATAAGAAAAGAAAGAGAAAGGTATATATCCCCATCAGCAGTCAGTGTCCACCGTGCTCCCAGATGGAAATGGAGAGGTTGGCAACTGGAAGGTTAGGTGGAGGATACAGAGCTGTGTGGCTATGAAACTAATAGTAGCCTGAACCGAGTTAGACACCACTCGGATCTGGAGACTGGGAGCCCTGTTACCGTCACAGGGTCCACACGCATACCAAGCCCAGGAACTCCCTGTTAACATCACAGGGGCCATTGAGTACGCTGACCGTGTGCATTGGGGCCACACCTGTGGACAGCAGGCGCATCAGCAGCAGCAGGCCTGTTAATGCCACTGGGCTGCACAAGCAGGACTGGTAGGACAGGAGCTGGTCTTAACTGTTCTGCGTTACCAACTGTGGTGGCGGCCTGCATCAACGCCCTATCCCTGCCTACCTCTGGCCTAAATCCGCAATGGGTTCAACACATGGAGGTGTGCTCTTTCGTAGCATAATAGAAGACTGCGCACCTCCTTGTTGGCTCCAGCCAGTTTTATAACCTGGGTCCGCCCCAAACCGGGGTGGACCACAATGCACCTCCTGGAGACAAAAGCAGAGTGACACGTCATGAGTGGCATAACTAGCATCCTATTTGGAACCGCAACTTCACTAATGACCTCATGGCTGCCACGACACAAACAACCCACCAGTCATTGTCTGACCATCAATAATGAGGTGACAAGTCATAGGGGCGGGCCTCTGCAAGCCATTTGGGAGTGGCCTGGCCACATCGTCAGGACACCTGATGCCCTGTGGTCTATATGGGCCCCCCACATCAGGGGCAGGGCCAAAGAGTTCATTACCGGACCTAGTCTCTGATGCAGTAAGTGCCTGAGCATGCTCAGTAGCATGAAATACAGTCTCTGAAAAAAGACTATCAGCTTTAGCATGGTGTCTAGGCACAACACAGGACTTAGACCCGGCACGGAGTGCAAGTACCTGTGCAAAGAGGCTTTTCGCACTAAGTGTGGGAGCATGCGCTGTATCCCGAAATGAAGACTTAGCCTCAGGAATGGCACAGTCAGGCTGAGCATACTCACTAGGCGAAACACTGTAGTTAGGCTGCGGCTGGGGTAAATCGGCACACGCATGCGCACTAGCTGCCTCTCCACACTTAGACGTGGAGGAGAAATTGCTCTTCGGGTGTGGACTTGGAGATGCTGTCTATGAACAGAAGGAAAAGCTAAAGGTGTGTGTTACAGCAAGGAGCCACCGCGCAAACACTTCATTCAATTGTGAGGGGAGTCATTTTGGAGTTTGGTGAGGAGTACCGTAACGCCAGTGAGCAGCATCCTGTGCCACAGACCAACATTTTTACGGTGCTGTTTATACTGCTTACCGTGAGAGGAGCGTAAAGTCTGTATTTCTGGCAACTGGACATCACAGTACCCGGGTACGGTAGGCTGTGCCTAGACAATAATGCGGGCACGCAACACTTTGTTTTATTAGCAAAACACATATCTGTTCTGGGTAGGCCGACTATATAGACAATAAGACTTGCTGCCTCTAAACTGTCAAATTGTCACGTACAGTTTAAATCATAGAGGGGCAGCGACACATGTTTGCATTGACTGTTGCTTTTCAAGATTTCCATGACTGTGTTGCAGAGCTGTGTGGTTTGCATTCACACTGTTATCATCTGCCTTATCTGTGAGGCTTCAGCTAACAAGGGTATTCAGAGGGGGTAATGTGTTTTGTCTATGTTTAGGTAGATAACTTGGAAGCTCTTGTGATGCGCCACTGGTAAGTCGTGTTCGCACACACACACACACACACGCACAAACACACAATTACTGCTACGCAGAGGGATTAGCAGGTAGTAGGCAACAGAATAGATTGTTAAATTATTTAAATTGTATGCATGGTTCTTATTGTTTGTTTTGGTAAAGTTAACCAATCATTTATCAACCCAACTGCCTAGAGTCCTTTTCCTATTGCCTAGTTTTGCTGCATACTGGGGAGCCCACCCTGTACTTGACTTAAATGAAGCATAAGTCGCAATGTGAATTTCACTGTGCTACAATGCGGCCTAGCGTGCCTGTGCAACCACCGCCTGCCCCATCAAGTGCATCTGCGTGCTCTTCATCCTCTGTGACTGTGGAGACAGCAGTCTCACATGGTTTTTCACACTGAACTTCCACCCCTTTACACGCAACAGGGCGTGTGATTGGCAGGTCATCACTTGTTTTGGAAGTGGAAACAGATGGTATTGTTGAGCTGCCAGACATCGAGAAAACCAACATTGGATGCAGGCTACATTATATCCACACCTGCACCTTCGTCACAGATTGGCTGGACTACCTGCAGTTAATAATTGCACTCCAGAAATGGAAAGGAGTGTAGAATGCACATGTGTTGTACCTTGCTTGGCAGCAAAGGAACACTAACTTAGTATTACAGACAATTTTAGCAAGGCAGAAAAAGAGTCAGCTCTTTGGGAAAATTAAATAGCATGGAAAAAGTGGACAGGTGGGTACAGTGGCTGTGTTCTGTGGGTACCAGGACAGTAAAGGAAGCCTCACTTTCTATCCCTCCGAATGATCAAATGCAGGAAGGAATTCCCTGAGTTTGCTATAAAATTAGCGTAGCAAAATGTGCATGAGGGTGTCATGCAGAGGTGCTGCAAATAGCTTGGCACCAGTGGGGCACTAATGGAAGTCCAACAGCCACTTTTATGATGCCACTAAGTTTACTCAGTGTTTTCTAGTATAATGGCTTAGTAACAATGAGTCTGAGTGTGCAATGCAGAGGTGCTGCAAATAGATTTGCAATAGTGGGACACTAATGGAACTCCAACAGCCACTTTTTGTATGCCACTAAATGGCAGAATTTTTTGCTATTATTATAGCTTATTAAAAACAGAGCAGGAGGGTGTCATGCAGAGGTGCTAGAAATAGCTTGGCACCAGTGGGGCACAAATGGAGTACAACAGCCACTTTTTGTATGCCACTAAATGGCAGCATTTTTTGCTATTATTATAGCTTATTAAAAACAGAGCAGGAGGGTGTCATGCAGAGGTGCTGGAAATAGCTTGGCACCAGTGTGGGCACAAATGGAAGTACAACAGCCACTTTTTGTATGCCACTAAATGGCAGCAATTTTTGCTATTATTATAGCTTATTAAAAACAGAGCATGAGGGTGTCATGCAGAGGTGCTAGAAATAGCTTGGCACCAGTGGGGGCACAAATGGAGTACAACAGCCACTTTTTTATGCCACTAAATGGCAGCATTTTTTGCTATTATTATAGCTTATTAAAAACAGAGCATGAGGGTGTCATGCAGAGGTGCTGCAAATAGCTTGGCACCAGTGGGGCACTAATGGAAGTCCAACAGCCACTTTTAGGATGCCACTAAGTTTCCTCAGTGTTTGCTAGTATAATGGCTTTGTAACAATGAGCTTGAGTGTGCAAAGGGCAGGAGGGTACAGTGGCAGGGTTGTGGGTCTGGGTAGAGGAAAGGAAGCCTCCCTTTCTATCCCTCCTAATGGGGAAATGCAGCGAGGAAATCCCTGACCTTAGCTACTCAGACGCTGTCATCTTGTGTAGCTGTTAAAATCTGTTTTCACGGACCTGACTGTCACCTATGGCTCTGACCCTGCCGGTATTAGCCCTTTCAAGGACTATGTTACGAACCGGCGCCGCCATAGCCGCAAGCAGCATGCTGCGGTTCCTGTTGCACCCAGGCGCCGGCTGCCGTTCTTGGCCGTGCCTCGGGTCGTCCAGTTGGCTGTTCCTTCCACCACGTCTAAGTGTGGAGAGGCGGCTAGTGCACATGTGTGCGCCAATTTACCCCAGCCAGAGTTTAAGCCCGGTGTTTTGCCTAGTGAGCATGCTCAGCCTGATTGTGTTATGTCTGAGACTAAGTCCTCAGTTCAGGCTACTGAGCATGCTCCCACAATTAACTCTAACAGCCTCTTTGCACAGGTACTTGGACTTCGTGCTGTGTCTAAGTTCTGGGATGTGCCTACTGAGCATGCTCAAACTGATAGTCTGCTTTCTGAGCCTGTTGCTCAGGCTACTGGGCATGCTCAGGCACTTAGTGCACCAGAGGCTAGGTCCGGTAAGGACCTCACTGAGCATGTCCGTGAGGTGGCAGGCCCTGATAGGGCAGAGGGTGTCAGGTGTCCTGATGACGTGGCAACTCCGGACTGGCTCGCAGAGGCCCGCCCCTATGATCTGGCACCTCAGTATTGGTCGTCAGACGATAACTGGTGAAGTGTTTGGGGCGTGGCTGCCATGAGGTCATCAATGACGTGGCGGTTCCGGATAGGTCGCATGTGACGTCACTGATGACATGGCACTCTGCTATTGGACCTTGGTGGTTCCACCCTGGGTTTGGGGCGGACCCAGGTTATAAAAGGGGCTGGAGACAACATGGAGGTGCGCAGTCTTCACTTTTGCTCAGTCAGAGCACACCTCCATGTTAGAGCCTCATTGCGGCATAAGCCTATGTTGGGAAGCGGTAGGTAGGGTTAGGCGAACGGTGCCTGTCACGCCAAGATTCGTGGCTCGGCACATCAGGGTCAGGCACCGTGCTTCCCTCCTGCCGTTCCAGTCTTCCTATAGCAGCCCAGTGGCGTTAACTGGCTTGCGGCTGCTGTGCTTCCTGTCCGATTGTGCCCCCTACGCACACGGATAACGCACCTGCTGCGCCACCTGTCCGATTGTGCCCCCTACGCACACGGACAACGCACCTGCTGCGCCACCTGTCCGATTGTGCCCCCTACGCACACGGACAACGCACCTGCTGTGCCATCTGTCCGGTTGTGCCCCCTACGCGCACGGACAGTGTACCCCAGGACCCCTGTGGATTTAAAAGGGTGTTCCTTATCCTCCTCAGCTTCCCGGTCAACGCTACTGGTGTACCCATCTGGCCTGACGTGTCCTACACACACGTGGCCAGTCGAGATGTGGCCAGAAACGCTAATCGGAGGACCGCTCGGCCTGACGTGTCCTACACACGTGGCCGACAGGGCGCTTTCGTGGCGGTCTTCCGGTCAACGCTACCTGGTTACCACCCGGCCTGACGTGTTTCCTGCACACGTGGTTGGTGTAGTGCTAGGTGCACCAAAATGCTAATCGGGTTGTCGTCCGGTCTGACGTGTCCCAACACACGTGACCGGTTCCCAGAGTTCCTGGGTTATCTCAGAGCCATCCAGCTCTATAGTCTCCGCCTAACCCTCAGGTGCCAGCAGCTCCTTTGTCAGCTGGAGCACGGTGGGCCCCGACTGGCGATTAGGATATATACCCCCTGGTTCTAATCTGCCGGCCCCCCCGTAACAGTAAGACTGCGCCAGGGTCTGGCTGGCATGGCGGAGATGGAGCAGCTACGTCAGTTCATGCTGCAGCTTGATGCCAGAGTGAGGTCTCTGGAGAAGTCTGCTCTTGCTGCTGATATGGATGATGTGGTGGCTCAAGCGGCTGCAATGGTGTCAGTAACCAAGCCTACTCCAACGCTCCCTCACCTCTCGCTGCCCAACAAGTTTACGGGGAACAGCAAGGCATGTAGGGGATTCGTGAACCAGTGCTCAGTCCATCCAGAGCTGTTGGCTGCACGGTTTCCTACAGAGAGGTCGAAGGTGGGGTTTATCATCTCCTTGCTCTCTGATAGAGCACTGGAGTGGGCTACATCATTGTGGGAGAGGAATGACCCTGTAGTACAGGACTCTAAGGAGTTTTTGGAGTCCTTGTGACAAGTATTCCTGGGGCCTCAGGTCACTCACGACTCGGCCCTACAGCTACTGACTTTGGAGCAGGGGTGTACCTCCTTAAGTCAATATGCTGTGAGTTTCAGGACACTTGCTGCAGAACTGGGGTGGTCACAGAGGACTCTCATTCCACTGTTCTGGAGGGGATTAGCCTCGCACGTGAAGGACGCATTAGCGTCGCATGAGGTACTAACTACCCTTGAGGGCCTCATGACTCTGGCTACCCGCATTGACCTGCGGACCTCCGAACGTCAGCTGGAGCGCAGGTCAGAGGGTCGTTCAGCCACTGTAGTGGTCTCTCCTACTGCACCTCCCTTAGAGGACATCTCTGTCCCTATGGACATCGCTAGGGTTGGTGTTGCTAGGTCTTCGAGTCGCAAGGGCATTTCCTGTTTCGCTTGTGGGCAGTATGGTCATTATGCCAACCGTTGCCCAAAGCGTCAGGGTAAGCGACCGCGATTGGTGACCATAGCTGAAGGTAAACTGGACTCTGCATCATCCATTAGGGTGACGTTTCCCGCGTCCATTTCCTTTAAGGGGTCAACATGGTCCACAAGGGCAAGTGTGGACACAGGTGCTGGGGATAGTTTCATCTCCTCCTCTTTTGCCCGACGGCATGCCATCCCACTGGTGCAAATGCCAAGGCCAGTGAGAGTCTGTGTATTTGATGGGTCCTTGTTGCCCAAGGTAATTCACCAGCGGACAGTGCCCATTACCCTTGCCATGTCATCTGGGCATAGAGAGACCATTTCATTTCTGGTTCTCCCTAAGGGTGCAGATGATATTCTGCTGGGGATTCCTTGGTTGAAGCAACATTCCCCACATATCGACTGGTCGTCTGGGGTGATTACGCGGTGGAGCGAGTCTTGTAGCTCCCCCTGCATGTCTCCATCTTCCGCCCGTCGCTCAGTGGTATCTGTGGTGACTATAGACCATTCGAGTGGGAGGGCCGCTAGAGGGGGGTACTGTTACGAACCGGCGCCGCCATAGCCGCAAGCAGCATGCTGCGGTTCCTGTTGCGCCCAGGCGCCGGCTGCCGTTCTTGGCCGTGCCTCGGGTCGTCCAGTTGGCTGTTCCTTCCACCACGTCTAAGTGTGGAGAGGCGGCTAGTGCACATGCGTGCACCGATTTACCCCAGCCAGAGTTTAAGCCCGGTGTTTTGCCTACTTAGCATGCTCAGCCTGATTGTGTTATGTCTGAGACTAAGGGGCACTTTGCATACTGCGACATCGCAGGTGCGATGTCGGTGGGGTCAAATTGAAAATGACGCACTTCCGGCATCGCATGCGACATCGCAGTGTGTAAAGGCTGGATGATACGATTAACGACCGCAAAAGCGTCGTAATCGTATCATCGGTATAGCGTCGGCGTAATTCATAATTACGCTGACGCAATGGTCCGATGTTGTTCCTCGCTCCTGCGGCAGCACACATCGCTGTGTGTGAAGTCGCAGGAGCGAGGAACGTGTCCTACCGGCCTCACTGCGGCTTCCGTAGGATATGCGGAAGGAAGGAGGTGGGCAGGATGTTTACATCCTGCTCATCTCTGCCCCTCCGCTCTGATTGGCCGCCTGCCGTGTGACGTCACAGTGACGCCGCACGACCCGTCCCCTTAACAAGGAGGCGGGTCGCCGGCCACAGGGACGTCGCACGGCAGGTGAGTGTGTGTGTGAA
Source organism: Anomaloglossus baeobatrachus (assembly GCF_048569485.1). NCBI lineage: Eukaryota > Metazoa > Chordata > Amphibia > Anura > Aromobatidae > Anomaloglossus > Anomaloglossus baeobatrachus. The sequence continues at coordinate 156,535,776 of NC_134354.1, read as the reverse complement.
GCTGGCGTAGCGATAACTTTCACTACGCCAGCTATCACCACATATCGCTGCTGCGACGGGGGCGGGCACTATCACACTCGGCATCGCAGCATCGGCCTGCGATGTCGTAGTGTGCAAAGCCCACCTAAGTCCTCAGTTCAGGCTACTGAGCATGCTCCCACAATTAACTCTAACAGCCTCTTTGCACAGGTACTTGGACTTCGTGCTGTGTCTAAGTTCTGGGATGTGCCTACTGAGCATGCTCAAACTGATAGTCTGCTTTCTGAGCCTGTTGCTCAGGCTACTGGGCATGCTCAGGCACTTAGTGCACCAGAGGCTAGGTCCGGTAAGGACCTCACTGAGCATGTCCGTGAGGTGGCAGGCCCTGATAGGGCAGAGGGTGTCAGGTGTCCTGATGACGTGGCAACTCCGGACTGGCTCGCAGAGGCCCGCCCCTATGATCTGGCACCTCAGTATTGGTCGTCAGACGATGACTTGTGAAGTGTTTGGGGCGTGGCTGCCATGAGGTCATCAATGGCGTGGCGGTTCCGGATAGGTCACATGTGACGTCACTGATGACATGGCACTCTGCTATTGGACCTTGGTGGTTCCACCCTGGGTTTGGGGTGGACCCAGGTTATAAAAGGGGCTGGAGACAACATGGAGGTGCGCAGTCTTCACTTTTGCTCAGTCAGAGCATACCTCCATGTTAGAGCCTCATTGCGGCATAAGCCTATGTTGGGAAGCGGTAGGTAGGGTTAGGCGAACGGTGCCTGTCACACCAAGATTCGTGGCTCGGCACATCAGGGTCAGGCGCCGTGCTTCCCTCCTGCCATTCCAGTCTTGCTATAGGAGCCCAGTGGCGTTAACTGGCTTGCGGCTGCTGTGCTTCCTGTCCGATTGTGCCCCCTACGCACACGGACAACGCACCTGCTGCGCCACCTGTCCGATTGTGCCCCCTACGCACACGGACAACGCACCTGCTGCTCCACCTGTCCGATTGTGCCTCCTACACACATGGACAACGCACCTGCTGTGCCATCTGTCCGGTTGTGCCCCCTACGCGCACGGACAGTGTACCCCAGGACCCCTGTGGAGTTAACAGGGTGTTCCTTATCCTCCTCGGCTTCCCGGTCAACGCTACTGGTGTACCCATCTGGCCTGACGTGTCCTACACACACGTGGCCAGTCGAGATGTGGCCAGAAACGCTAATCGGAGGACCGCTCGGCCTGACATGTCCTACACACGTGGCCGACAGGGCGCTTTCGTGGCGGTCTTCCGGTCAACGCTACCTGGTTACCACCCGGCCTGACGTGTTTCCTGCACACGTGGTTGGTGTAGTGCTAGGTGCACCAAAACGCTAATCGGGTTGTCGTCTGGTCTGACGTGTCCCAACACACGTGACCGGTTCCCAGAGTTCCTGGGTTATCTCAGAGCCATCCAGCTCTATAGTCTCCGCCTAACCCTCAGGTGCCAGCAGCTCCTTTGTCATCTGGAGCACGGTGGGCCCCGACTGGCGATTAGGATATATACCCCCTGGTCCTAATCTGCCGGCCCCCCCGTAACAGACTGATAGAAACTTCTATCCCTATTCTGTATAGCGCTGTGTATAGAGCGTACACAGCAGTATTGGAGACAGGAGCTATGCCAGCGGTGACTGACACCCAGACGCAGAAGGCAGATAATGGCGTGCTGGAGGAAAATGTCCATTTTTATAATGCAGGGACATGTGACATGGACATCCTATCACACATGACGTTGCTTCTCTGGCTAAAAGTCCACTTAGCTGTGTTTGTGTCTGGGATTGGCTGACATGCTGGCCCGCCCCACTACACGCGCGCGCTTAGGGAAGGGAGACAAGGAAAAAAAAAATGGCGATCTCCATTATCCAAACAGCAGTGATCTGAATGCGCTGTTCCCGCACACTATACGCTGAAATTTCATAATAGTGTGAGTCACAGAGTGACTTACACTATTACAGCGGAAAGCCAGCTAGTAATTAGCTTGCCTTTTTGCTGCTAGAACCATTCTCGAACGTATCTAGAACTATCGAGCTTTAGCAAAAAGCTTGAGTTCTAGTTCGATCTAGAACAGCACCCAAAATCACTCGAGCCGCGAACTGGAGAACCGCGAACCGCGCTCAACTCTACTAATGATATCACCAAGCCAAATGACAGATACACCTGTATGCAGTGTGGTATTAATAAATGTGATCATTTCTGGGGTGCTCAACTTAGAGGGAAGAACAATGAGTATGGGCCCCGTCACACGTAGCGACGTTCCAGTGATCCGACCAGCGATCTGACCTGGCAGAGATCGTTGGAGCATCACTACGTGGTCGCTGGTGAGCTGTTAATCAGGCAGATCTCAATAGTGATCAGAGACCAGTCACCAGCCACAAGCGACCCGTGTAACAACGCTGTGCTTGGTAACCAGGGTACCCATCTGGAAACTATGCAAAACGCTTTGCATAGTTACCCAATGTGTACCCTGGCTACGTGTGCAGGGAGCCGGCATCTGGCAGCCTGTAAGCGGCGTACGCTTGTAACCATGGCACACATCGGGTAACTAAGCAAAGGTTCTTTGCATAGTTACCCGATGTGTACCGTGGCTACGTGTGCAGGGAGCCAGCATCTGGAAGCCTGTAAGCAGCGTACGCTGGTAACCATGGTACACATCGGGTAACTAAGCAAAGCGCGATGTGTACCATGGTTACCACCGTACCGCCACTTACAGGCTGCAAGACGCTGGCTCCCTGCACATTCAAATCTTTGGTCTCCCACCGTCAAACACACCGATGTGTGCTGCACAGCGGGAGACCAACAAGCAAAAAATGATCCTTATCATTTTGTAATGATCAGCGACCTCGCAGCAGGGGCCCGCTCACTGCTGCTTGTCACACACAGCGATATCGCTGGCGAGGTCGCTGATACGTCACAAATCCTATGACATTTCAGTGATCTCACTAGCGATCTCGGTGTGTGTGACGGGGGCTTAACACTTGCCAATTAGAGTGCCATTCCAGAAAACTAGCTAGAGCCAAAGAGGAGCAGCTTGAGAAACTAGTTCCCATGGATGAGAATGCAACTTTTACAGAGAGCAAGCAATGACTACTACCGCAAAGGGGAACAATAAAGATTATTCCTGTGAGTGAAAAATAACTCTATTAACAAAGCAAAGTTTATCAGCCATAAGAGTGAAAATAAGATGTAGCAGATAAAAGTGTAGAAGCTTATTCCTGGCAATGAGGATTGCCATGCAAGGAGCATCTGAGTGCTAAAGTCTGAAAATGAAAAGAATCACCATGTCAGAGCTAGCCAAAGACATGCCTGTATGTGAGGAATTGTTATGTGGGATTAACTTTGCCGCAAGAATGTGCAAGTTGTCGGATAAGAATGATGTCATGATGATGCTTCATTAAAAGTTGGGGACAGAGCTGCAGTCCCTACCGCAGACTCTGCTCCCTGATGGCGCTTTGTTTGAGTATCCCAATATGCAGTGGGGTTCTCAAACAAATTGTCATCAGACAGGAAATTAAATAAACAAAAATGAATAGCAATCAGTGTAGTTAGGGAAGGGTAGAGACATTTTAATACAAGTATATTAGACAATAGGTTCAATTATAGATTCAAATACATAAGGATTTAAATGAAAGTTCCCCACATTTACATAAAAATGTAAAAAAAACATTAAAAATGTTCATGTTGTCAGTAAAAATTAAGATAACTTGGGTGTTACATCCTTACCTAGGTCTTTTCCAGCAATGTCTGAATTTATTTCTCAGCACTGTCACATTTTTTATGCACACTGCACTGGTCCTGGAGGAGAAATTATGTCTATTGTCACTGGATAGCACAGGTGCTGTCTTGCCAGGGATACTGCTGTGGCTGGAACTTGTGGTGTTGCCCAGTCAGTGATAATATGTGTGTGTATACTGTCCAGCAGCTCAGTAGATATGCTCTGACACCCTGGCCTCTGGCCCAAACTTTTTTAATTTTAATGACTTCTGTACTAACCCAGCAATTTAGACCATCCTTGCCTTGGGGTTGCTCCTCATTCCAGTAGCCATTTAATGAACACAACCCAGGGGACCCTATTGTACAACTAAATGCCTGTTGGGGTTCTATTAGGGAATGCAGCATGGTGTAGCTGTCACCATGGGTGTCCAAAATGGAATTTTGAACTGACATCATCCGACAGACTTTTCCATAAATATTATTTTCAATACTAAAAAAAGACTTTGTGATCTTTATAAAGCTACAGTGCTGACAATAGTAGTTTTAGATTCAAGGTATTTAAACCATAAATGTAGGCAAACCATGCGTTTTGTAACTTTTGGACCCTAAAGAATCCTATTCGGACATTTATTTTATCCTGTTTTGAAAATAGAAACTTTACAAACTTTCTCATAAAGTACTAATGATACATAGCGTCGGCAGTTTATGGTAATGAACATACTTAATCTGTTTTTATGCAGAGCAGAAGAAAGTAACAAGGAAATTATTCTGCCAGGAGGTGCACATTCAAGCTGAAACTATTTGTGATCAAAGACTTGTGTTCCTACCTCTACCCTCCTGTCATCTTCTTCTAGTCGGTGCCCTTTTACTATAGAAAATACTTACAAAAATGACCTCTACTACCTTAATTTGCAAATGGATAAATGTATTATATTCATAATATGTAAAAGGTCACCTGCAAACTTTAAATATTCTTTTGACTTGCTCTCACCAGATAGCTTGTACGAGTGATTTCCTAAGATGTTTTAATAATGTTTTACAACTGATGTGTTATTAAATGCCAATTTATAAGTAACGTCTTTACTCTGACATTTATGTCTCTACATCTGAGATTTGCTCATTATAAGAGATGTATGAAATATTCTCAGCACACTGGATAATATCATGATGGAACTGTGATCATTTGATGAAGAAGTAGTTAGTCCCTTTCTTTTCTTCTTCTATGGCTATGTCAAAATAATATATGCCTTTAACTGCAGATAACATTTTCTGAATTTACAATGTACTATCCACTGTGCATTTAATTTAATCTGGAGTAGTGCACAATATTTTTATTTGAAGATGCCCTTCTACAATCTTTCACCCTTGTGCTTATTAAACCTTCAATTGTTTGATCATTAACTTTTACCATCAGTTAATTTGATATATACAGATTTGTAGTGAGCAGGGAAGAGAACATAAACCTAGAAGTCAGGATGGCTACAGAAATGATTTAAATGCAGGGGAATATTGGGACACAATAGTGGTTTGTGGCTTTTCTACCCTTTTTCCTGTAAATTTCTTATAATTGAGAAGGTTTATCGCAATCATTGTACATTACCATTGCAGTGCATCTACAGAAAAGGAATCAGAATCCTGTAGTTTAGCAATTTAGGTAAGATAGTGAGGAATGCTCTAAAAGTCAGCTTACACAGACCGAGTGACGGCAGACTGTGAATGCCGATAAATAAACCTTTACCGTTCATTTGAATTCCTGTTTAAACAGGCAGACCAAATGATGCACACTGATCAATCTATACTATATCGTTAGGTGCACATTGGTAGTGATTTTTCTCGGCAGTGTGAATCCTATTTACAGAGCAAAATGTATAGCCAAAAATGCAGATTTTTTTGGAGCTGGAAAGATTATTTTACCCGATGGATTAGCACTTTGCTGGTTTAATGAGTGATGAGCAGCCTGTTTACACTGCAAAGTAATCGTGAAATGCTTATTCACAATTATTTTGCAGCATTAATGCCTCTTAGGTTTGAGATTTGGGTCAAAGCTTATAATTAGTGATGAGTCAACTCGTCGATATTTGGGTTCGCTGAATCAGCACAGACTAAAAAAAATATTGTTCGGCAGCTGAACTTGATCCCGGACAACAAACTCCATACAAGTCAATAGGGACGAGAAGTTCTGGGCTGTAAATAGGCATAGTAAGCATTAAGGAGCTACAAATGATAGTTAAATGATAATAAAAGCAGGATAGTTATACATATTGTGTTTCCCGGAGGATCACGCTACAATCAGACTCTTTTTTGGGCCTGCTAATTAACATTTACCAAAATTCACTGCTTTCCCTGCCCAGCATGGGTGGAGTGATGGATATTGGCTTCCATATCCTAAAAAATGCTAGCTAGAATTCTCACATCATTTTAGATGTGCCAATTCTGGTGCTTTACCCGGCTCATCCTTATTACGGGTAATATAAGGAGTTAAAGACAGCTGTGATTTGTCAAAAGATGACAGCTGTCATTAAGCCCTGAATTATTAATGGGAGGCGTCTATGAAACACCTCAGTTACTGATCCTGTAAGTGAAAAGAAATAAAATACAAACACAAAAAAATCATTTATTTGAAATAAAATATGCACACTCTCTTTCACCTCTTTATTAACCCCCAAAACACCTTTGCAGATCCGATGTAATCCAAACAAAGTCCCACAATGATGCTCAGCTGTGCTCCATCCAAAGTATGCAGAGAAGGAAAACATATTCCCATTCTGCAGGCTCCAGGAATCACTGACAGCCAAGGAAGACCAGGCTGTGAGCAGATGATGTCATTCAGTTCACCGGAGGTCACATCCGGGTTCTCACGATGTGACCTCAGGTGATCTGACTGCTGGACTTTTGGACTGCGGGACATGACTGTGACCCGCAATTGAAAAGTTGAGCAGTCAGGTCACCTGATATCACACTGGGGCTCCAATGCTGGCTTCAGTGAAAGTGCTGCCAGATTGTTGGACGACAGGACACAGCAGTGACCCGCAATCTGACGGTCCGGCTGCGGTGTCATCTTTCACTGAGGGCAGCATGGGAGTCCCTAGTATGAACATAGGTGATCTGACTGCTGGACTGTCGCACTGCGGGTCATAGCCATGTCCCACAATCAAACAGACCGGCAGTCAGGTCACCTGAGTTCACACTGGGGGCTCCACCGCTGCCCTCAGTGAAAATGCTGCTGGATTGTCGGACTGCATGACATGACCATGACTCGCAATCCGACAGTTTGACAGTGGCTTCAATTTTCTCCTCAGTTGTCCTGACTGCTGGACTCTTGGACAGTGGGTCATGGTCATGTTCCTTAGTCTAACAGTTCGACAGTCAAATCACCTGAGATCATACCATGGGAACCCGGATGTGACTTTCAGTGACCTGAGTGATGTCAACTGGTAACAGCAGGGTCACCCTTGTTTGTCAGTAATTCCCGTAGCCTGCAGTGAGTGGACATGTTTTTAATCTCTGCAGCCTTTGGATATAGCACAGCTGAGGATCATTGTGGGACTTTGTATGGATTACATCAGATCTGCAAGGATGTTTTGGGTTAATAAAATCTTGAATGAGGTTGTGTATTTTATTTCTAATAAAGGATTTTTTTAGTCTTTCTATTTTATTTGTTTTTTACTTACAGGATGAGTAATGGGGTGTCTCATAGAATTATCCCATCATTTTTGACAAATCACAGCTATCATTAACCCCTTATAATACCTCAAATGTTACCACACCAGGGCAATTGGGATGAAAGGGGTAAAGCTCCAGGATTGGCTCAACTAAGCACTTTACAATCAAGAAGGGACTTTTACAGACAAAAACAAAAAAAATCGCACACAGTTCAGCAGCTACAGTAGGAATGAGGGCCCTGCTTGCAGGCTTACAATCTATGGGGAAAAGGAGGGACACAAAAGGTAAAGTGTGCTTGTAGTATCTGGTATCTGGTCCGGCCATCGTTATGATAAATTATTGATTTCATATAAAGTTAAATGATTCGGTCATTAGACAGTAAACTTTAAGGTGCACTTACATGCTATTGGTTGTATGGAGGCTGTGAGGACAGAAATAGGAGGAAGAAGGTTATGAATAGCAGTTAGAAGGCGGTACAGGTGAGAATTAGATTAGTAATCTAAGTAAGTTATGATGATAAGCTTGTCTGAGGAGATGTGTTTTTAATGCATGCTAAAAACTTGGGGGCTAGATATTAGTGGCATTCTTTGGGGTGCTGCATTCCAGAAGATTGGCAAGAGAAAGGTCTTGGAGACAGAGGTGTAAGGTTCGTATTATGGAGGATGTTAGTCTAAGATCATTTGCGAAACAGAGGGGCCGGGTAGGATGATAGACAGGGAGTAGGTGTGAAATATAGGGTGGTGCAGAACTGTGTAGAGCTTTGTAGGTGAGAGATATGAGTTGGTATTGTATTCTGTAGCTGATAGGTAGCCAGTGTAGTGACTGGCACAAGATGGAGGCATCAGTGAAGCAGTGGGACAGGAATACGATCCTGGCTGCTGCATTCAGGATGGATTGGAGAAGAGAAAATTTGGTTAGTGGGAGACCAATCAGTAAAGAGTTGCAATAGTCCAGTTGAGAATGAATAAGAGGGACAGTAAGAGTTTTTGCAGTTTCAAAGGTGAGAAACAGTCGGATTCTGGAGATGTTTTTAAGATGCAGGTGACATCTCAAATAATAATCTCAATAATATTTACCTACCCACCACTAATTGAGAGAATAACTATAATTTAAAGAGTAGTTCAAATTTGCAAACCTTAAAGTTCAAATTGAAAACCCACTAGTTAAAACAAGACTATCTTTTGAACATATTTAAAATGTCAAAACTTCCTTATCGCTATTTGGCAAATAATGACTTTACTATCTTTATCAGTTTAGTATAGGTTTTACAAATATATATGTCACTACAACATGTGCTCTTCCTATTTATATTTTGTATCACTACTAGTTATGAGGGTAACTTCTAAAATCCAAATTTATCAATTCACTCAATATTTGCCAAGAAATTTGTTCCACAAATCAAGAGCATAATTTGAGCATAATTACTATGGGGTGGAAAAAGTCTGTAAACTCTCCTGTCTCATTGCAGCCTGTCATGATGTGCTCCATATGTCCGCTTCATGATCTTCTGTCAGGATCCTCCTCTGTGCTCCTCACTCAAGGGTGCTGCACACATAGCGAAAGCGACAACCACGTCCCTGTTACGTCACCATTTTCTGTTAAGTAACAGCGACCTGGTAAGTCGCTGTTATGATCACTGCTTAGCTGTCAAACACAGCAACGCAGCAGCGATCATAACATCGCTACATGTGAAGAGAGCAGGGAGCCGCGCACACTGCTTAGCACTGGCTCCTTGCTCTCCTAGCTACAGTACACATCGGGTTAATTAACCCGATGTGTACAGCAGCAACAGTTAGGTCCAGAAATATTTGGACAGTGACACAATTTTCGTGAGTTGGGCTCTGCATGCCACCACATTGGATTTGAAATGAAACCTCTACAACAGAATTCAAGTGCAGATTGTAACGTTTAATTTGAAGGTTTGAACAAAAATATCTGATAGAAATTGTAGGAATTGTACACATTTCTTTACAAACACTCCACATTTTAGGAGGTCAAAAGTAATTGGACAAATAAACCAAACCCAAAATTTTTTTTTTTATTTTCAATATTTTGTTGCGAATCCTTTGGAGGCAATCACTGCCTTAAGTCTGGAACCCATGGACATCACCAAATGCTGGGTTTCCTCCTTCTTAATGCTTTGCCAGGCCTTTACAGCCGCAGCCTTCAGGTCTTGCTTGTTTGTGGGTCTTTCCGTCTTAAGTCTGGATTTGAGCAAGTGAAATGCATGCTCAATTGGGTTAAGATCTGGTGATTGACTTGGCCATTTCAGAATGTTCCACTTTTTTGCACTCATGAACTCCTGGGTAGCTTTGGCTGTATGCTTGGGGTCATTGTCCATCTGTACTATGAAGCGCCGTCCGATCAACTTTGCGGCATTTGGCTGAATCTGGGCTGAAAGTATATCCCGGTACACTTCAGAATTCATCCGGCTACTCTTATCTGCTGTTATGTCATCAATAAATACAAGTGACCCAGTGCCATTGAAAGCCATGCATGCCCATGCCATCACGTTGCCTCCACCATGTTTTACAGAGGATGTGGTGTGCCTTGGATCATGTGCCGTTCCCTTTCTTCTCCAAACTTTTTTCTTCCCATCATTCTGGTACAGGTTGATCTTGGTCTCATCTGTCCATAGAATACTTTTCCAGAACTGAGCTGGCTTCATGAGGTGTTTTTCAGCAAATTTAACTCTGGCCTGTCTATTTTTGGAATTGATGAATGGTTTGCATCTAGATGTGAACCCTTTGTATTTACTTTCATGGAGTCTTCTCTTTACTGTTGACTTAGAGACAGATACACCTACTTCACTGAGAGTGTTCTGGACTTCAGTTGATGTTGTGAACGGGTTCTTCTTCACCAAAGAAAGTATGCGGCGATCATCCACCACTGTTGTCATCCGTGGACGCCCAGGCCTTTTTGAGTTCCCAAGCTCACCAGTCAATTCCTTTTTTCTCAGAATGTACCCAACTGTTGATTTTGCTACTCCAAGCATGTCTGCTATCTCTCTGATGGATTTTTTCTTTTTTTTTCAGCCTCAGGATGTTCTGCTTCACCTCAATTGAGAGTTCCTTAGACCTCATGTTGTCTGGTCACAGCAACAGCTTCCAAATGCAAAACCACACACCAGTAATCAACCCCAGACCTTTTAACTACTTCATTGATTACAGGTTAACAAGGGAGACGCCTTCAGAGTTAATTGCAGCCCTTAGAGTCCCTTGTCCAATTACTTTTGGTCCCTTGAAAAAGAGGAGGCTATGCATTACAGAGCTATGATTCCTAAACCCTTTCTCTGATTTGGATGTGAAAACTCTCATATTGCAGCTGGGAGTGTGCACTTTCAGCCCATATTATATATATTTAATTGTATTTCTGAACATGTTTTTGTAAATAGCTAAAATAACAAAACTTGTGTCACTGTCCAAATATTTCTGGACCTAACTGTACATGTGCAGAGAGCCGGAGCCGGCAGCACAGGCAGCGTGAGAGCTGCGGAGGCTGGTAACTAAGGTAAATATCGGGTAACCACCTTGGTTACCCGATGTTTACACTGGTTACAGCTTACCGCAGCTGCCAGATGCCGGCTCCTGCTCCCTGCTCACTTCTTTTTGTCGTTCACGCTGTCACACACAGCGATCTGTGTGTCACAGCGGGAGAGCGCCTTTGAAGAAAACGAACCAGGGCTGTGTGTAACGAGCAGCGATCTCGCAGCAGGGGCCAGATCGCTGCTCAGTGTCACACACAGCGAGATCGCTAATGAGGTCACTGTTGCATCACCAAAACCGTGCCGTAGCAGCGATTTGGGCAGCGATCTCGCTATGTGTGAAGCACCCTTCAGTGCTAGGGAATCTGGTGCCAAGTAGACCACTAACAGTATGTGCTGATAAGAGAGGTGGGCAGAGCTAAATAAAAAACAATCTGGAGTGCCTCCGAGATTGTGAAAAGCATAAGTAGGCCATAAATGTCACAAGGATGTCTGAAGCCTATTCCAGTTAAGGCCCCTTTCACACATCAGTTTTTTGCCATCAGTCACAATCCGTCGAATTTTGAAAAAAACGGACTCAGCGACTGATACCGCTGGATCCATTTTCTTCTCATAGATTTGTATTGGTGATGGAGTGCGATGGATGGCCTCACGTTTCATCTGTCGTTCGATGGATCCGTCGAAAGATGTTTGTCCATCAGACAGAGACGACATCCACAGTAACGGTTTTTGTGTATGTCAAAAACACGGACAGCGACGGATCCGTCACCATCCATCATTTGGTAGAATGAAAGCGTATGAGCGCAGGATCCGTCGTAATCTGTCAAATGGCAGAATCTGGTGACGGATCCATTTTTTTTTACTAAGCATGCTCAGATGGGGTGTAAAAACCCTGTTGGGCTGAAAAAAGTCTCTCTCTCTCTCTTGTTTTTAATGTTTGGCCTGAAAAAAATGGTACGATGGATTGGTTTTTTTACATGTATCTGACGCATCAGTTTTTCTACAATTTTCAAAATAATGATAATAATTTCTCTATTTCAGTAAAATAACTAATCCTCTACCACATGTTCTTTCTGCATTAACACAACCTGCGTTTAGGTTATTCAGTCCATATATATATATATATATATATATATATATATATATATACATATATATATATATATATATATGTATATATATATATATAACTTTGCATTGAGTATATCCGTTGGAAAGTGTTAATCAATGCTGTTTGAACTAGATGCATTATACCAGAATTCAACCAGCTTTCTACAATGACAGATTCAACAAAAAATAATCCTCAGTTGTGAGAATATGTCAGCTTGGGACTTCTTTTCATATCTTTCATTACAATAACATACAGTCTATATACATGACATCAAATACATGAAGCTCAGTATACGCTTTTTAAAGTCTAAATATGATAAAGTTCTTTGTCAGAAATATAGTGGACGTAATGTATTTTAGTACCTACATACCAAATCGGGAGTTGAGTAGTCGCCTTTTAAACAATATTATAATTTACAGCCTGTAAACACAGCAACCGATAAAATACATATAGTGCGGCGCATTTCCACCTATATATCTCTGAATTCATTTATATCTAGTTGCACAAAGAACCTGTTTTGAGCTGTGATGTAAATGTGCACAGATCTAGAACTGATTTATTCTGTCATAGACAAAGAGCAGCACTTTTATTCTGCAAAATATAAAAGACATTATATTTTATTCATATTTATTATTGCATTTTCAGACACATTATCAAATAAGGTACAGAATGTTCTACAATGAATATAGCTGAATGTTTTCACTGTCAGTTTATGAAAGCAAAGTTATCTTTAGTAAATCACGCACATTCACTATTTATACAGTGAAAATATGAGTATGGCAGGATGCTAAATGCACTTCTATAAATCACGCTGCTGCATAGTTAGATGGCAGATTTTATTATGTTTTAGAAGAAGTGACTGTTGCATTTTGGACATAAATGTGATGGATACTTCCTTTGCAGGACTGGCATTTTAATATATTATCTAATTGTAAACTTTTCACCTTCTTGAAGGAACTGCATGTGCTGAATCTGAGAAAAAAAATGATTTTATTAAAATTCGGCTGAGTGACTGTATAACCTATTGGGGGTCAAGCTAATCATTACTTAGGAAGAGGCTACTAAAAACGTCAAACTTTAAGATGGCAGAAAATATCTACATTCAAGCAAAGGGTAATTATGAAAGAGTAGACACACATTAAGGCTGGGGCCACACGGTGATTACTGCAATCCCCTCGCATGACACTCGGCTCCCGCTGGCAGTACAGCAGAGGCGAGTGTCATGCGAGTGTCCCTGCGACTGAGGTATGACCGTGCGAGCGAGCCACAGCTGCGAGGGGCAGGCCGGCACTGAGGAGGGACAGGCAAGTGCTGAGGAGGGATGGGCCGGTGCTGCGGAGTATAGGGAGGGATTAATCTCCCTCTCTCCTCTGTTGCCAGCTATTGCCATTCTTGCACTGCACGCGCAGTACACCCGTTTACCGCGAGTGCAGTGCAATTTTTATCTTGCCCCATACACTTGAATGGGTGCAAGAGAAACAAGGATCGCATTACAGTCCCAGCATGCTGCGATTGTTTTCTCCGTCTGATTAGGGCTGAGAAAATAATCGCTCATGTGCGCTGACACACAGGCTAATATTGGTCTGAGTGGAATGCGATTTTTTATCACACTCCACTCGCACCGATTTTCATGCCGTGTGGCTTAGGCCTAAACCTAATAGAATGTCTGAAAATAGCAGATTATATAAATTCTTATTTTTCTAGTGATAAATAAGCTGACGTGTTCTGTTCTGTGTAACTCATGCTGTTAAGAATTAATGACAGCACTATTTTATAGAAAGAGTACAAAAACAGTAATAATTGGGACATTTTTAATGAAATTAGGGGGATATCAGTGGGAGAATTAAGGAGATAAGTGTCTGTCTATTTCCATTTTAAAAAAAAATAAAATAAATAAGCTCACAAAGGACCAATAAAATATATGTAAAAATGTATTCCTCATCCTGTAATAATTAGTTGGACAAGTTAATAATAACAATGAATTGATAGTGGCATTTTTATTTATTTTACTCTTTATTTTTTACGTTTTTTATTTTTATTTTTCATCTATTTTATACATTTTCCCTTTCCACTTATAAGGCCAAAAAACACCTATGGGAAAGGTTCAATATATAAATATACTTAATTTCATCTTATTTATCTTATAACTGGGGATGGTGTAAGGCTATGTTCACACACTGCACCTTTTACTGTGATTTTGGTGCATTTTTGTGGTCACAAAGATGCACACGAATGCATGCATTTCCTTCTCACAGCAAAGGATATGAGATTTCTTTTTTGCTGGCCATACAATGCATCTTTTTTTGGCTGCATTTCTGAAGATGCACCATGTCAATTCTTTTTGTGCTATTGCCAGTGTTTTTGAGCTCTTCCAGCCAATAGATTTGACTTAAAAACGCACTGGACAAAATGTGGTAAAAAAGCATCAAAAACACGTCAAAAATACATGCGTTTTTGGAAGTGTTTTTGCTGTGGGTGCTGTGGTCAAGAAAAGATGCAGTGTATCAACATAACCTAATAGTCCCAGTTTCAAGGGATATGGTCCTTAGCAGAGCTTTCTGCATCTCCTACAGTGCATTATGTGAGCCCTGGGAATTTTTCTCTCTGCGCCGTCTCTGGAACTCGGCTGCGACCGCCGAGTCGCTCGGATCCGTGCTCGTCGGGTTCTCGTTGCGGTGGTTCGAGCCTCTCACGTACCCGGGGGGCAGGGGGAATCCCGTCGCCTCCCAGAGAAAATTGGGTGTTTTGGATGGGTGTTTTGCTTTTGGGGTTAAAGTTCGTGATGCCACCCACAGGGCTGTGGTGAATTAGATGGACACCACCGCTGCCGTTGACTAGGCTCCCGGGGATGGTGTTGCGCCACTTGATGTTAACCCCTCCCTGGGTAGGGGCGTGTGTGGGTTCTGGGGCCTGAGGGGAGTCGCTGGTTTTGGCAATGGTGCTGGCACAGGGCAGTGCAGGTGCAGTGCGGCGCGGCGCTCAGCCCGAGGGCACTGGTGTACTCACTCTGACAAATGCACGGGAGTCTCTGGTAAACCAAACAAGATGGTGGATGGTGCCCGTGGCCGGCTGCGTTGTTCCCCCTTACTCTGGGTTGGTGGTTTCCGCCTTTCTCTTGCACCTGTGTTGTGTATGTAACTGCCTACGCTTCAGTGATGGTAGTTCGCTCCTTAGCGGTGTGTGTGTGCTGGGGAACCCGTTTGCCTGCAGTCACTGGCTCTTTGGATCTCTAGCTGTGGCGGTAGCTCTCTATCCCGAATCATGGGGCTGTTGTCTTCAATCAGGCCTTGTGTGGGAGTGAACCCCTGAGGTCCAAGCCGCAATCAGTTAATTCGACTAAAAGGTGGCTACTAGCCTAGTCGGGGTCTGAGTACCCTTCCTGGTGCTCCGGTATCCAGTTGGTTCCCCGGTTCGGTTCCGGCGGGCCACTACCCTGTCACGGTCCCTTACGGTTCCACCGGTCGTCTTCCCGGTCTCCTACCCGAACCCCCTGTCAGTTCTGTCACTCCTCACTCTCCCTACTCCTACCCTTCCTCTCCCTTCCTCTCTCTCCACAGACTCACTGTTGTGTTTTTCCAGCCTCAGGCCATCAGAACTCCTCAGTGGGCGAGGCCATCTGCCTGGCTTCGCCCCACCTGGTGTGAACCTCAGAACCTGAGGGGGGTAACTCAGGGTTTTAAGGGTGGCTGTTGTGACCCTTTTTAGGGGGAAGGGTGTTGTGCGTGGGACTATCTGTGACCCCTGGCTAGTCCAGGGCGTCTCAATTACATGGAGAAGGATGCACCATCAGAACTTCATATTACTGCATACAGAAATTGTTTTACTCTGTGTGTACAGAGATAGAGATAACGTAGACAATAATGAAGCAGCTGTGCCTTCTTTTTGGAGACTCAAGCTATCTCTGATAGCTGGATGTCTGTTTCCACAGTCACACATTCATGTGTGGATGTGCTATTATACTGTGACTTTTTGGAACATCACTGCATTGTATGAGTGAGGTAGTCAGGATGTTTAAGCTCTTCACCCCAGGTGATTTTCCATTTTTCATTTTTGTTTTTGTTCCCCCTCTTCTGAAAGCCATAAATTTGCAGTGACCAAAAAACATAATTTTGGCGTCTAGAATTTTTTTCTCACCACATTGTGTACAGTGGCTTGCGAAAGTATTTGGCTCACTTGAATTTTTCAACTTTTTCCTACATTTCAGGCTTCAAACATAAACATAAAAAATGTAATGTTATAGTGAAGAATGAACAACAAGTGGGACACAATTGTGAAGTTGAACGAAATGTATTGCTTATATTAACCTTTTTTAAAAAATAAATAACTGAAAAGTGGGGTGTGCAATATTATTCATCCCCTTTAAGTCAATGCTTTGTAGCACCACCTTTTGCTGCGATTACAGCTGCAAGTCGCTTGGGGTATGTGTCTATCAGTTTTGCACATCGAGAGACTGAAATTCTTGCCCATTCTTCCTTTGCAAATAGCTCGAACTGAGTAAGGTTGGATGGATAGCATTTGTGAACGGCAGTTCTCAGCTCTTTCCACAGATTCTCGATTGGATTCAGGTCTCTTTCAGTTTATGTGTCTCTTTCTGTGTGTGTCTCTTTTTGTGTGTGTCTCTTTCTGTGTGTATGTGTGTTACTTTATGGTGTCTCTTTGTGTGTCTCTTTCTGTGTGTGTCTCTTTCTGTGTGTGTTTCTTTCTGTGTCTCTTTCTGTGTATGTCTCTTTATGTGTGTGTGTCTCTTTATGTGTGTGTCTCTTTATATGTGTATGTGTGACTCTCTTCATGTGTGTCTCTTTGTGCGTGTCTCTTTATGTGTGTGTCACTTTATGTGTGAGTCTCTGTGTGTCTCTTTCTGTGTATGTCTCTGTGTCTCTTTATGTGTGTGTTTATGTGTGTGTCTCTCTATATGTGTGTCTCTTTATGTGTGTGTCTCTTCATGTGTGTCTGTTTATGTGTGTGTCACTTTATATGTGTGTGTATCTCTTTCTCTGTCCATAATAGCAGTCTATAAAAGAGTTTATCGAACCCATCAAAATCCGTGCCCGGTGAATCACTGCCGGATTAAAAAAAACGGCCGTATCCACTCCAGATTCCGGTGCCCATGTAAGTCTATAGAGACCAGAATCCGGAGATTAAAAATGTTTGTGGAGGGGATAGGGGGGTAGGAGCGTACGCGGTGTTCTCACCCGAGACTGTGTCATGGCACCAAACTCCTTCCGGGTCACGCTTTTCCCTTCCGGAGCCGACAATTCAATATTCATTGTTTTGTCCTACCACCGGCATGTCTAATTGGTTGCAGTTAGACGCTCCCCCCAACCTGAGTGGCAGCATGTCAGCTAACTGAAACCAATCACAGGTGGCAGGATGGCCGGTGGGCAGGGAAAACTGTGGGTCAGTATGGTGAACATGCATGAGTTTCAGAAACACATGCACGTTCCTGACAGAAGTGTGCACAGCTGTGACGGTGATGTGACTTTTTTTATTGTTATTTCAATTAATGATAAAAAAAACGATGTGCGGTCCCTCATAATTTTGATACCCAGCTAAGATAAAGCCGGCTGGGGGCTGGTATTCTCAGCCCGAAACCGCCCGGTATTGCCGCATATTTTAGATGTGACAATCCCGGTGCTTTACCGGCACTTCCCGTTGGCCTGGAGTGGTGCCAATAGGTTTAAAAAGGGGTTAATAGCAGCGTACAGCTGCTACTAAACCCAAGGTTAGTGATAGCACAGGCATCTATGAGATACCTGCATTACACTAACCTGTAAATGAAAGTAAATAAACACAGAGAAAAAGCCTTTATTTGGAATAAAGTACAAAACACACACCCACTTCTTTATTAACCCCCAACACCCTGCAGGTCTGCTACATAACACAGCCAGAGGCCATAGAGCATGACCACTGGCTGTGCAGACAATGACTGAGCGGTAAGCAGATACTGTCAAAGGCTGGGGATGCATCTGCCTGCAACCACTCACAAACAAGAGGACGGCCGGTGGGCGGGGAAAACACAGAAAGCTGTGTGTATACGATGCACCGTACAGGAAGTGAGTGCGCGACCTGGAATCAGTGTGCCGCCATGACACCGAGTCTCGGTAAGTATGAAACACTGTTTTATTTCTGTTTTTCTTTATTTTTCAATTATTTTCCCCAGTACTGGATTTGGATCATGCACCCAGAATCCCGGATCTGGATTTGGCACCCGAGCATCTTTGAAACTGAGCAGATCCGGACTTTTACAGTTTGGATTCGCTCAGCCCTAGTCTATAATTACAGATCCGTTCCCAGCTCCATTGACTTTAATGTAAGCAAGTTTTTTGGTGAATAACTGTAAAGTGCGGGGTTCAATTTTCCCCTCAAAAATAGTCTGTGACGATCCCTGGGACAAATGATGTGGGTGTGCAAAATTTTGTAAATGAAAATGCGACGGTGCGCATTCTTTTTGTGGACATACACACATACACACACATAAACTCAATTTTATATATTAGATTAACAGAAGAAAAGAAAACTTTAAAAACTTTTTTAAACACATGCAGTTAAAAATTATTTTTTGAGGAGGAAAAATGTCTTGTTGATGTCAATTTATTCAATTTAAAGATATTTTTAATCCCCATATACTAATGTGGTAATTCAGTAGCTTTAACACTGGCCTTCATTTTTTTTTTATTTTTTTGCGTTAAATGCATGAAATAGGTAATTTCATATAGTAATTTGTCCCCTGATTCCAAATCTGTTTTAGGGACTATTCTATTGGACAGTATTTTGTGTGAAATGCTTTCAAATTATCATGGTTTGATGCTCCACAGTTGCCAAGGAAGTTCACCTCTACATTTTTGAATGACTCTCATGCTGGTGCCTCAGTATCACTTAGGTGGGCTTTGCACACTACGACATCACAGGTGCAATGTCGGTGGGGTCAAATCAAAAGTGACGCACATCCGGCGTCGCAGTCGATATCGTAGTGTGCAAATCCTTTTTGATACGATTAACGAGCGCAAAAGCGTCGTTATCGTATCATCTGTGTAGGGTCCGACATTTCCATAATGCCGGTGCAGCGACAGGTACGATGTAGTTCGTCATTCCTGCGGCAGCACACATCGCTGTGTGTGAAGCCGCATGAGTGAGGAACATCTCCTACCTGCGTCACCGCGGCTCACGCCGGCTATGCGGAAGGACGGAGGTGGGCGGGATGTTTACATCCTGCTCATCTCCGCCCCTCCGCCTCTATTGGCCGCCTGCCGTGTGACGTCACTATGGCGCTGCACGACCCGCTACCTTAGGAAGGAGGCGGTTCGCCGGCCAGAGCGACGTTGCAGGACAGGTAAGTGCATGTGAAGCTGGCGTAGCGATAATGTTCGCTACGCCAACAATCACAAGATGTCGCTGCTGCGCCGGGGGTGGGGACTATTGCGCTGGTCATCGCAGCATCGGCTTGAGATGTCGCAGCGTGCAAAGTACCCCTTAGTTTATTTGTCAATATCAGTGTCTTTAATAATTTCCCTTATTTGTGGCCCCATGAAAATTCCTTCCTTTGTCTTGTCCTGGCTGATTTGTGGAAGCTTGTTTCTGAGTTTCTGAGGTATGCAAAACCCTAGACATGGCAATTCAGTATCTTTATAAAGTTCTTTATCAACCCAAGTTTGATGTGGAGTGACGGAAGGAAAACATTTTCTGGAACTACAAGATGGTGATGCAGTAAATTCTTTCTTCAAGGAACCAAACTGTTTCTTGGTTGCTTCTTTTTTTTTGAGGAATGTTTTTTGTGGTATCTGCTGTTCTATTTGCAGAGATGAAAAACAAAACTTTGAACTGCAACTCAAGCACTAAAGGCCGCTTTACACGCTGCGATATCATGACCAATATCGCTAGCATGCGTACCCGCCCCCATCGGTTGTGTAGCACGGGCAAATCACTGCCCGTGGTGCACAAAATCGCACGGACCCGTCACACTACTTACCTGCCTAGTGACGTCGCTGTGACCGGCTAACCGCCTCCTTTCTAAGGGGATCGCTTCGTTTAGCGTCACAGTGACGTCACAGCAGCGTCACCAAACCGCCGCCCAAAAGAAGCAGAGGCGCGGAGATGAGCGGGATGTAACATCCCGCCCACCTCCTTCCTTCCTCATTGCGGGCGGCCGCAGGTAAGGTGAGGTTCCTCGTTCCTGCGGTTTCACACATAGCAATGTGTGCTGCCGCAGGAGCAACAAACTACTTCGTACATCGAGCAGCAGCGATATTCGAGAATAGGGGGGCATGTCACCGATGAGCAATTTTGTCCATTTTTGCGACGATTCAAAATTGCTCATAGGTGTTACACGCAAAGACATCGCTTAAGCGACCGGATGTGCGTCACAAATTCCGTGTCCCCAACGAGATCGCTTGAGCGATGTCGCAGCGTGTAAAGCGGCCTTAAGACTGTTACCTTCAGATCACCACAAAGTTTCCACTTGTAGTTTTTGTAGAGGAGTTTTGACAGCAGAAGGCGCATATTTTCATGTTTCTCTCAAACTTGTTGCATAAGCAAGAAGAACAAATGGATTTTCATTGCCAATATGCGGATGTACCACTTTGAAACTAGTTTTTGAAGAGTCTATAAAAAGCCTACATTCTTGAGGTCTGTGCTCTTGTCCCATTGCTTCTAGCAGAGAGTTTGCATCATTGTAGTAAATTAGGATCTCTTCCATTGAAAATAAGTGTTCAACCACCAGTGGACTGTGCCAGAAACAACATATTTTGGTCCCCTGCTTCATCTACTGCCAGCCTTTGAACCTCGAAGCCAAAATCTCAGTTGACTTTTTGATATTTTCTCATCACAAATTATATCATTTAGATTAATCTGGTTTAGTTTTAGAGACTCCCCAGACTTATCGCGAAGAAAATCTATCAGCTTTTTCTTCAACCAAATCAGAGTATGAATTTTCTTCCAAATCTAAGGATAAAGGATGCTGGTGGAGTGGGGTCTGACAGCTCTGAGCTATTTGAGACTGGCCTAATTGCTGATGGAATGTTTGGCTATTACACTGAATTTCTTGATTTACTTCTTATTCCAGCAATCTGTCATACAGAAATAGCAATATGTAGAACAGTCTCTTGGCTGCCTCAATACTATTGGAGCAGCAAATACCATGTGCCGCGGTTTACCACTGAGCCAAATTATGAGAAGAGTTACACGACATGAGTAACAACAATTAGGGGCACAAAGTTTGTCTTGATCTTCAATATTAAAAATACAGGAATTAACTTTCCTTGACCAATGGAATTATGCTTTTTCTCTGTGATGTTAAAGTCACTGTTAGTGATGAACGAACCTGCAAATTCCCAGGATCGATGAGTCCAACCAGATTTAAAAAAAGCAACTTGATTCGAGCTCGGAATTGATCCTGGATATCTGACCAGACACCGGTCCCCCTATAAGTCTATGGGCACCCGAATGAGGCGCTTAAAAATAGTGTTAGAAGGGAAAGGGCGTTGGTGCAAGCACTTAATACCTACTGTTTTCCATGCAGCTCTAATTCTACTTCTGAGTCCCCTCGTTCCACTTTGGGGGCTGCTCATTAGCTTCATGCATATGCACTGCTTTTCCTGCCCACTGGCAGTCCCGTTGTCTCTGATTGGCAGGAGTCAGATAGTGGCCCCAGCCTTTGTGACAGCATCTCTGACTGCAACAAATCAGAGGTGCTGTCTATGACTAGATTGATGTAAAAATAAATAAAAAAATTGAGATAGGGTCCCCCAATATTATGATACCCACTAATGATAAAGCATACAGTTACAGGCTGCAACCCCCAGCCATGTGCAATATCTTGGCTGTGTTTTAAAATTAGTGGAGCCACATGAGATTTTTAAAATTATTTAAATAAGTAATTAAAAAAAACATGCATGGTCCCCTCCAATTTTGATACTCAGCCATTATAAAGCCGGAAGCTGGGAGCTGGTATTCTCAAGCTGTGGAGGCCAATTGTGATTGGGCCCACCAAGCGTTAAAATAGAGGCCTGCAGTCACTCAGGACTGTCACATCCATTAGATGCGACAATCATGGAACCTTACCTGGCACATAGTGATTTCCATGGTGTGGAGGTAATCCGGTAATAAGGGTTAATAACAGCTAAAAGCTGCCACTACACCTAGATTAGTAATGAGAGGCATCTATGAGACCACTTCCATTACTAATCTGTAAGTAAAAACAAATAAACACAAACACAAAAAAATCCTTTATTTGAAATAAAATACAAAACAACCACCCTCTTTCACACTTTTATTAACCCTCAAAATACCCAGGTCTGACAAAATCTACAAGAGATCTCATGATAATCCCAGCTCTGCTACATCTAAAGTGACAGCATGCGAGCATAGAACGACTTCTCACTGTTGGCTTCAGGCAGAGACTGAGCGACACCATGAATGGTGACGTCACTCAGGTTATTTGCGGTCACAGCTAAAGTTTCCCACAGCCTTCCACCTCTGACCACTGGTAACCTGACCTCATGTCACCTAATTGAACTGAGTGATCTCACCTTAGGTGAGGTCAATGAATTCACAAACCTCTATCTCCTGTCAGAAAACCATGTTTTTTTTGCCAAGAGATGCAGATTTGGTGATAAAATTTTTATATCGTATTCCTGCACCAAATCCACACCTCTTGCCAAAAAATGGCATCACTATTGCATCAAAACCACATGGTTTCTTGATGTATTTCTTGGCCAGGAGGTGTAGATTGGGTAAAGGAATATGATGTAGAAATTTCAGCAACAAATTTGCATCTCTTGGCAAAAAATGTGGTTTCCTGCCAGGAGATAGAGGTCTATGAACTCAGTAACTGAGGGGTCACTGAGTTTAATGGGGTCACTTGAGGTCAGGTTGCCTGCTGTCACAGATCATGACCCATGAGAATTCCAGCTGTTGCTGCGAATAATCTGAGTGACATCACCGCTTATTGCTAGGCACAGTCATTTTCTGCCTTAAACTCACAGCAGGCGGTCATGTTCTTTGCCTACGCTGTTACTTCAGATGTGGCAGAGCTGGAATTTTCGTGTGACCTCAAGTGGATTGCGTCAGACCTGGGTGCTTTGGTGATTAATAAATTGGTGGAAAAGGGTATTTTTTTTTTAATTTCAATAAACCAATCCTGGGTGGCTGCAGGCTGCTATTTTTAGACTGGGGGAGCAGAAACTATAAGTCTCCCCAGCTAGAGAATAGTAGCTGCCAGCTGTTGGTCTTATCATGGCGGGGTATTAAAATTGGGGGTGACCATATGCCAAATTTTTAAATTATTTATTTAAATAATTTAAAAAGCCGCATATGGTTCCTGTGTTTTTGATACACAGCCAAGATAACACACACAGATGGGGGCTGCATCTTGTAACCGAATGGTTTATCATGGCTGGGTATCATAATGTGGGGGTCCCTGTTCCCCTTTTTTTAATTATTAATTTATTTTATATTAATCTAGATGCAGACAGCACTTGTGATTGGTTGCAGTTCGACATGCTGTCACACAGGCTGGAGCGGGGAAAGCAGTGAATATTCATGAAGCTAATGAATGGCCTTGGAAGTAGAGTGAGCATACCAAGAAGCAGAGTTACAGTTACATAAGGACCTGTAAGTATAAAGGGTTTGTTTCATTCTTATTTTTTTGTTGTTTTTTTATTTTCCTATTGACCGCACCTGGATCATTACCTGGAGTTCCCTGAGAACTCCAGGCCTGGGGCCAGTGAGTGGATTCTTTTGAACCCACACTGATCCAGACTTTTAGGGTGGCTTTCCACGTTGCAACATCGCACGTGCGATGTCAGTGGGGTCAAATCGAAAGTGACGCACATCCGGCATCACTTTTGACATTGTAGTGTGTAAATTCTAGATGATACGATTAACGAGCGCAAAAGCGTCGTTATCGTATCATCGGTGTATTCTTCGACATTTCCATAATGCTGCTGCCGCGACAGGTACGATGTTGTTCCTCGTTCCTGCGGCAGCACACATCGCTGTGTGTGAAGCCGCAGGAGCGAGGAACATCACCTTACCTGCCGTCGGCGGCTATGCGGAAGGAAGGAGGTGGGCGGGATGTTTACATCCTGCTCATCTCCGCCCCTCCGCTTCTATTGGCCGCCTGCCATGTGACGTCGCTCTGATGTTGTATGACCCGCCCCTTTAGGAAGGAGATGGAACGCCGGCAATAGCGACGTCGCACACCAGGTGAGTGCATGTGAAGCTGCCGTAGCGATAATGTTCGCTACGGCAGCTATCACAAGATATCGCTGCTGCGACGGGGGTGGGGACTATCGCGTGTGACATCGCAGCATCGGCTTGCAATGTCGCAACGTGCAAAGCCCGCCTTACAGTCTGGGTCCAACCATCACTAATCATTTTGCCTCAAATATAGCAAACAATGTTGGGCTGGTTCACACAACTGTGTGACATGTTTAAAAGACTGTTCTGTGGCACAAGAACAACAACAGAATTAAATTTAAAATACATTTATTATCACAGTTTCAAGTAAAAGAAAACTTACCAATAAAAATACAACTGATTTTCACAAAGGACAGTAACATACTGAACCTTTTTGGGAAACAACAAAGTGCTCAAATCCCTACAATTACTAAACCTTGGAAAATAACCCGCTTGTTAAAATAGCTAAAAATATGAAAACAAGCTAACTTCTTAAGAACAGTGCAAAATTCTAACAATCACAGCACCTAAAAAGCAAAGTAATTTATGAAGGGGTAATATTGGCAAAATTTATTGAAAAAAATTGAAATTATGAGAAATTGGTGACCGATAGGTCCGATAGGATTACAGATTCGGAGTCAGCACACAAAAATACTTTAAGAACCAACAATACTCAGTTCATAAAATCTTTGCTGATCAGTCAAATTTATCAAAATTCTAAAACAAATGATATATTAAAAAAAGGAATTCTGTTTTGGTGTGAAATAAAATCAAGTTATTGCATTGATATTTATCATTTATCTGTTTCTCTTCACTTTATTTCAGTTTTCAGTCTCAAAAAGCCTGTCAGGTCTAAAGGGGGCTTTACACGCTACGACATCGCTAATGCGAACTTGTTGGGGTCATGGAATTGGTGATGCACATCCGGCCGCATTAGCGATGCCGTTGCGTGTGACACTGATGAGCGATTTTGCATCGTTGCAAAAACGTGCAAAATCCATTCCATGGGGTCCATTCTTAAAAATCATTACTGCAGCAGTAATGAGGTTGTTCCTCGTTCCTGCGCCAGCACACATCGCTCTGTGTGACACCGCAGGAACGAGGAAGCTCTCCTTACCTGCCTCCCGGTAGCTATGCGGAAGGAAGGAGGTGGGCGGGATGTTACGTCCTGCTCAGCTCCGCCCCTCCGCTGCTATTGGGCGGCCACTCAGTGACATCGCTGTGACGCCGCACGGACTGCCCCCTTAGAAAAGAGGCGGTTCGCCGGTCACAGCGACGTCGCCGGGCAGGTAAGTATGTGTGACGGGTCTGGGCGATGTTGTGCGGCACGGGCAGTGATTTGCCCGTGTTGCGCAACAGATGGGGGCGGGTACCCACACTAGCGATATCGGGACCGTAAAGCCCGCTTAAGATCATATCCGCATATGACCCCAACAGATCAGAATCATTGAACCCAGGTTAAAAAGAGCGAATGGATGGAAATCATATACAGTATCTGCAAGATTGAAACGAACACCTTAATGAAAAAATACTACTAATTGCAAATATAGTTTCAGTGGAAAACCTACATGCAGATTTAAAACAGTTTTAAGTATTTATTTAAACTGTGCTATACTATTTGCAGGAACTGCACTGCACATTTGTGTAAAAAACTTGCTTTGCACCTTGTGATTAAGCATACAATATCGTATGCGATAGTACCCGCCCACATCGTATGTGCGGCACGTTCAATTTGTTGACCGTGTCGCACAAACGAATAACCCCCCGTCACACGTACTTACCCGTCCATACGACCTTGATGTGGGCGGCGAACATCCACTTCCTGGAGTGGGAGGGACGTTCGGCGTCACATCGACGTCACGTGGCAGCCGGCCAATAGAAGCGGAGGGGCGGAGATGAGCGGGACGTAAACATCCCGCCCACCTCCTTCCTTCTGCATTGCCGGCGGGAGCCGCAGGACGTAGGTAAGATCTTTTCATCGTTCCCGGGGTGTCACACACTGTGATGTGTGCTACCCCGGGTACGATGAACAACCTGACATTCAATCTTTAGGAAATGAACGACGTGCATGCGATGAACGTTTTACCGTTCAATCGCAATTGCACGTAGCTGTTACATGCTACAATGTAACTTACGATGCCGGATGTGCATCACTTACGATGTGACCCCGCCGACACATCGTAAGATATATTGTAGCGTGTAAAGCGCCCTTAATGTAGGATACTTTAGAGATGTAGCATTTTCTTGGAACGTATTAAGCTATCTTGATGCAAAAATCTGCAGATTGACACAGCTTACCATGTTCAATGGCTTGTGCTATATTTCGTGTCACGTTATAGATTTTTTTTGCATCATAGCTTAGGGAAAACATTTGAAATGGAAATAGTCAGATAAACAGTTTTTGTATAAATCAATTATGCAACAAAAGCAAAGAAACTTTGTAATATGTTTTAGAGAAAAATGCTGCTTTCTCCATATACGAGCCACTTTTCTCCTCCCACTTCAACACCTCCTGAAATTATAATTCACTCGATGCCAATGGTAGTCTGTGGGGAGTGAAAGGAGATGAAGGAGGGAAGAGGCACAGTGACTCAGTGGTTAGCACGGCAGTCTTGCAGTGCTGGGGTCCTGAGTTCAAATCCCACCAAGGACAACATCTGCAAGGAGTTTGTATGTTCTCCCCATGTTAGCGTGGATTTCCTCAGGTTTCCTCCCACACTCCAAAGACATACAGAAAGGGAATTTAGATTGTGAGCTCCAATGGGACAGTGTTCCTGATGTATGTAAAGCGCTGCGGAATATGTTAGCGCTATATAAAATTAAAGATTTATTTTATTAAGATTAAAGAAAAAAATTGTGCTGCATATTTCCAGTGTTTTATCTTTGCCCAGTGCTGGATTAACAGCTATACTGCTTAGCATTTGAGCTGAGCAGATCACTCCAGTAATCAGCTCAGGTCAGTATTCCTTGGGAGATGATAAGAGGTGTGCAAAATTCCTGAGCTCCCGGATGGCATCTAAGTAACACTTGTGAGGATAAAAAAAACAATACAAATGATCGTGACAGCAGTCTCGTAATTATGCTTCTTTGCAAGCATACTATATGTCATTTTTCAATCAATACAAAATTTTACTTCTGTTTATCAATTCCAATGTAGGAAAGAATCGTAATTAAGACTGCACTGTCTACAGATAGCTGATCACTGATCACTGTGTATTTTTTGACAGAGTCCTCTGATTTTTTATATTTCAAAGTTAGTCATGTCATGCAGCTCATCTTCAGTTAAGTTGAGTCAAGAGGAAGATTAAGAAAGACCAAATCTACACTTCTAATCTCATAGCTTGTTTAAAAGAATTTTGAGTAAATGCTAATTACACTGTTTTCCCAGCAGGCAGAGTTGGTACAGATTAGAGATGAGTGGATTGATCTTCGGAGCATTGAGTTTCAGTAAAATTTCCTGAAATTTACAGTTTTATATGAATTTGAGCATTCTGAGATTTGAGGTTGCAAAGATATAAAACTTGCTATGCAACATTTCTCACAATGCTGAAGCAGCATAGAGCAAGCTGTCATTTTTCATTGCCGCATGGGACTTCTCATAATGCCCTGCAGCTATGACATCAAGTGGGTAATCATAGCCTGCAGAGTGGTCATCAGTTCCTTGGCCAGTGGTTTCCAGTGGAGCAGTTTGTACAGCACAGGTGTTTTCCAACTCCAGAGTCACTGGGCAAGTCTTGCTCTCCTGCATAGTATAAGCTCTCTTGGTCACTTGGTCAGCTGGATTACCTCTTTCCTGTAAAGTATAGGCTCTTATGGTCAGCTAGATTCCCTCTCTTCTGTAAAGTATAGGTTGTTATGGTCAGATGGATTCCCTCTCTCCAGTAAAGTGTAAGCTCTAATGGTCAAAGGCAGTAGTGTAGCTAGGGGGGGTGGTAGAGGGTGCAGTTTACCCAGGCCCTATGATCACAGGGGCCAACACCTTTAACTATATTGGTGTGCAATTGGTGTGCACAGACATGATCTCCCTGCACTACCTCTAACTGTTTTATAGACTGCTGGGCACTAAAAGCATGCAGTGTATAGAATTGCAGGGTGAAACAGTGGCCAAGGTGCTAACACATGCACAGGACTTCAATGTCTTGCTGTGGAGACATCATCACACCAGAACACTGATGTCCTGAATGTGCATTGCCAAGTAGATGGATTCGTCAGGATCCAGGATTAAGGTAAGTATGTTAATATAAGTGCCATTATACAATGTGAGGGTGTACTCTTGGGACCGTTATAAAGTGTATGGTAATTATAAAGTGTTTTGGGAGCGGTGGGGACATCATATTATAAATAAGGGAGCTGTGGGATTATTGTACTGTATAAAAGGGTGCTATGGGCTCCTTATACACTGTATAAGGGAGCTGAGGGCCCATTATACTGGGTAGGGTGCTTTGGGGACATTATAAATGCATAGGGAGCGTTGAGCCCATCTTACTGTGTATAGGGGAGTCGTGGGGACATTATGTTGTGTAAAGGAAAGCTGTAAGTCCATCATGCTGCATATAAGGGAGCTGTGTGCCCATTATTTTGTACATAGAGGAGCTGTGGGATCATTATACTGTGAATAGCTGAGCTGTGGATCCATCATACTGTATATAGGGGTGCTGTGGGGCATCATACGGTGTATAGGGGAGCTGTACACTGGGGGACTTAGGGGCCATTGTTAAATGTTAAGTGGATACTTAAGAAGCATTATTGTTATAGAGGTACTGAGGGCATTGTGACTGTCAAAGGTGCATAGGGCATATTATTACTTCCTAAGGCTAAAATGCAGACACTGTTTTCTATGTCACAAGGCTTTAATATTTGCTAGGAAGGGCAATTTTCCCATCTAGAGGGTGCAAAAGAGGAATTATTACTTTGTAAGGGACGCAATATAATGAGGTGCAGTAAGAGGAGCATTGTGGTTGTGCCAAACAGAAAGTGCAGTAATAGGTAAACATATTGCAGCAACTCAGTAGGATGAAGAGTTTGTGCCTACCACTAGATGCTAACCATATGGCACTAATATCAGTATTCGCCTTTGTGTTGAGATTTCTTTTCAGTAACAGCCTAGCCATCTGATGAGGTTTCTCTACGACCACTATTAGGGTGCACTAGCGTAATTGTAATCAGGTTTACCGGTTAGGGACCCACTCTGATGTTTCGCCCTCCCGGAGCTGAACCCCAAACTAGATCTTTTGTCAGTGGGGTCCCCGCTTCACTGTAAACTGTAGGCTCTAATGGTCAGCTGGGTTCTTGCTCACCTGTATTTCCTGAGCAATTACAAGATTTCCCATATTGAGATTCAAAAAAATTTATTAGCATGCAAATAATTTTTGGGGGGTGAAATTCAGTGAAATTGGCAAAAGATCCATTCATTTTTATTACTGATATTACTAGAGCATGTGACGCTTTACTAAGGCACCATTGGAAAGAAACAATTCTTAGGCAGGATTGTCATTTTTATAGAAATAAGTCCAAAATAGTGTAATAGGTAGAGATGAGCGAACCTGAGGTTCGATTTTTGAACCGAACACCAAGTTTAAAAATCAAGGTTTGGGTTCAGGAATTGGATGCTTTACATGCGAACAAAAATCGTGTCAGCAATGATGTGGTCAGATACGCTTTGAGCTCAGCCTAGTGTAAGCCACTTACAATGTTGGAACGGCACACACTGGGGGTAACAACAGCGTCATCAGATGTAGTGTGTAACAAAAAAAATAGTTAGAAAAGCCCGTCCACCCTCCCCCACAAGTGATCTGCTTATGGCTGGTTTTATGTGGGCGGAGACTCAATCTGCCAATTAGTGAATGGATCCGAAACTCGGATCAAGCTCAAGCCCGTGGAGATAAGCTTGTTTGCTGCTGGGAAATCAAGCCTTGCTTTCATATATTTTTATTAAAAT
Source organism: Anomaloglossus baeobatrachus (assembly GCF_048569485.1). Classification (NCBI taxonomy): domain Eukaryota; kingdom Metazoa; phylum Chordata; class Amphibia; order Anura; family Aromobatidae; genus Anomaloglossus; species Anomaloglossus baeobatrachus. Next base: position 156,505,689 of record NC_134354.1, on the reverse strand, counting down.
AAGGTTAACAGAATAAAATATCAAATCTACACAATCAAGATATTATTATGCGTAGCATACCATTTTTTGAATACATGTGGAGATCTATTGTATGGAAAAACTTTTTTATCTGGGGGGGAGAGGTATAGAAAAAGAGAAAGGAGAGGGGAGGGGGAGGTAAAGTAATTATTTTATTGGGGATGCAAAAGGGGAGGAGGGTGGAGGCAAGGAAAAACAAGGTGTAGAAGGAGTGGGTAAAAGGAAGAACAATGAACATAAACAAATCTCAACCATGTTAACAGGCTTCCATTCTAGGAATATAAGCATATTGTCAAGAAAGCATGACTGAAGGGCAAACCGAGCCTTGATGGAACTGCTCATGTCTAGTAATAGACAAAGGGCAGTGTAATAAAGTAAAGCTGTGCTCTGCCAGAAGTCTTGTTTGGAGTACTTGTTTATTACAAAGTTTGGGAAACAATTTTTATATGTTGTTTCTATTATATTCTTTGGTAGGGCCCCTATGACAGCTATTCTGCAACTTGGGTTACAGAATAGGGTCAATAGTGTAGTTAACTAATAGTGACACTAATGACACTAATGAGACTGCCAAAGTGATTTGTTTTAAGTAAGCAGCTAGATGGACACTCTTCAGAATCTCACGTGGCAGCAATTAAATGGGCCAACATTTATACTATCATATAACTGTATCACCTTATAATAAATTAGCTCTATTTAACTGGCATTGCAGTGTAGTACGGGCTATAAATCTATAGGTTTCAGTTATACTGACAAACGACAAATAGGTTTGTCAGTAAATGGAAACACATAAAGTAAAAAGGCAAAGGGAAATAATGAAATTAATTTATGGTTGCTGTTGATGACAACCTTGAGACTGTCATTCTTTCAGTCTGCGGTTAGGGACATTAAATCAGAAAAAAAGCAGCTGGCAAGAAAAAAGAAAGGCATTTGTTGGCAATATAAAGGAAACAACTATGAAAGATTCCAGCCTGAGTGTTCATTTTTCTTCAGCATTAACCTTGATAAATATTTCACTGTAGTAAGAAAAGAAAATGTACTTCTGGGACCCATTTCTGAAGTGTTACAGTATTGTACAGTATAGAGATTATGTTCCACATGGATGATAATTTTGCATGTATCACTCTAAAAAATATTGTGCATGAAATTGGCTAGAATTTCATCTGTGCATGAAGAATCTCATATTTATATTGGTAAAAATGTATTAGTAGTGTCATAATATGCATGACTATACAGGTGAAAATACAGCCGGAAATTTATCAATGGAGCATGTGACAATTAAAGTTTTGTTCTCTCTCTATTTCTTCTAAGGCATCTGTGTAAAAAAATAACGTTTTGCAAGGTCCATTTTGGACATTCGTATGGCCATCCGTGTGTCCAAGTGTGTCATCCTTGTGACATTCACGTACTGTCTGTATGTCTGTGAGTCATCTGTGTGACATCCGTGTGACCGATACCGGAAAAAATGCATGATACTGAAATGAATGTTTTTTATGTTTAAAAGATGTACAAAGCCAGAAAAATTATAGCTAAATGCTTGATAGATAGATAAATACAGTAAATAGAGAGATAGATAAGAGATAGATAGCTATACAATAGATAAATAGATAATTAGATAGTTTATACAGCTATTCAGCAGAGTTAATAAAAATTTTAAGGAAAAAAATGAAGTGGGGTTCTCCCTAATTTTCTTAACCAGCACCGGTAAAGCAGCAGCTATGAGCTGCAATTCTCAACTGATCTCCTTGCTAGTGAAGAATGATCTGTTCTTCAATGGCTTGGACAGTGAGCCTGGGAATGTCGAAGGTCATGGGTCTCCCTTTTGGATAACGCCAGACCTTGAATTAGGCTTTTTGCAGCAAAAATAAATTGGTAAATGAGGTTGCCTTTTGTCTTTATTTCTTTAATCATTTTCTCTTTTGATGTCTTTCAGAGTTGCATTTGGAAAAGTCATGGGACATCGATGTGGATTGCAGTGGACATGTATTTTAAATACACTTTTGATAAATTGGTGAACAAAGGCTGTAGTCGGGGGATGGTTTTTTAAATTAAATATTTTTTTTTATTTCTACTGTATTAGTAATGGGGTAGATGTTGCAAAGGTTACATGCATAAAAAAACCAACAAAATAAAGAAAACAAACTGACAGACTGGTACAGGAGGTGAGATTTTGCCTCATGGGCTTCCAATTTACAGGCAGAATATTTTCCAATCATGACCCAAACTATCTATCTATCTATCTATTGTGGTCCACAAAGCACTGTCTTGATAGATTGTCCTACCTCACGTAAGACGATTAAGAAAGCTTACCTTTGCACATTGACTGATTTTAAGTGGGGTATCAAATTTTTTCATGCTGTGATATCCTGGTGCTGTTATATAATCTAACTCAATTTAATCTTTACTACATCCAAAGAAAGGAAAGTCCAGCACTAAAACCACATTCACTGCTCTTCATCCATTTTTCTGTAACGCACTGCAATAAATAGGTCATGACAGAGACTGAAAAAAACTAAAAAAAAAGAAAAAAAAAACAAAAAAAACCTGTGGTGCAACACTCTCCATTAGAACACACATAATAAGTCCGGGATAGGAGAAAAAAGGAGGTGGCACTCACTAAATAAAAATCTTTGTTTATTGTTTAAAAATAGAGATCAAAAAGCAGGGAGCAGCAGAGACGACAGCGGCCGATTCGCGCTCACGGGCGCTTCGTCGGGTCTAGACTTTCATTGTCTATCTCTGTGACTAAAATTTAACTTTTAATAGTTACTCAAAAAATGTTAAAACTTTTAATAATTAATTATCCATAGCAGTATGGCTGTGAGTTAGCTTAGACAATGGTCCTTATTCCGTGGATGATATGTCCCCTGAAGAATACCTTCAGAATATATGCATTGGGACAGATGTAGGGTCATTGTAGGAATGTAGTTAAGTAGAACCAGCTGTGGACCATTCTTGTAAGGACAGGAGTCTATGGGTGCTGGTAAAGGGTGTAAACCCCTCAGGGTAGTTTAGATCAGCTCCATCTGTGGTAACTGGAGGACCTCGTCCTGGTGGAAATATCCATGCACCCTGGCACATATGGACCCGGTGAGACCGTTCCATTTTTTTTACTCAATTTCTTATATAGTTGACCACTGTCACTGCTAAAGAATACATTGCATTTGAGTACATTGTGATTTTCTCTTATCATTTTTTTTGGATGTGGAAATGCCACTGTCTATCCCCTAGAGATTGAAACAACACATCATTTTCTTTACTGTGTGTTGTGTTCTGTTTGTTGGGTTTTTTTTTAATTAGTGGTGTCCTAGGTAGGCTTTGGCCAAGATTTTGGAGTGACCTAAAATAATGACTTATGACGCTTGACAGTCATTAGTTCTTCAACTATTACCTCCCTAGGAGCTTTATGGTATATGTGTGTCCGTGGTGACACTTACATTTTATGAGTAATTATTAAAAGTTAAATTTTAGTCATTTTCTGATTTCCCCTACATCTGCAGTAACACAAAAAATCTTTTACACCAACAATCGTACAAGGCTTTTATCATTTTGATTTACTTTATTACTTCTGCTAGACATTTTTTTTCTAAGTACCTTTTAAAACATTTTGAAAGCCTAATAACTAGATTGCCAATTTTTTATTTCATCATCCAGAATAGCTGAATAAACTAATATTGTAGTAAAAAGTAGTGTACTATGTAGTGGCGTACTAGGTGGTAAGTGTACTAAGTGTACTAGGTGGTAAGATTGTTAAGAATGGTGGTAAGAAGTTAAGAATTGCTGCATCTACATTTCATTATTTTTCTTAGCAAATTGTTAGAGATTTTTCAACAGCTACTGCTAGTAAAAACTATACAATTAGATATATTAATATTATATTAGGTTAAATGGATTAATTAACAAAGTAAACATTTGCAGGAGATATGATCTATGTGCAGATGTTCTTCCAATGTTTGTATTGCAATCTCACATTTCTTTTCACTCAATAATTAAAAAATTTGAGACTTTTCCCCATTTAAGTGATTTCAAGGCAAACTATTTGAAGTCAGGGGCCCTTTTTGCCACATTGTCAAATAATTATTAAGCCTAAATTAAAGAGAATTTCCCATAAAAATGGCACAACACTGACTTAAATTACTAAAGAATGGAAGTTGTGGAGACACAAATGTCAATGGTTGCTCTCATCTACTGGTCTAGTTGTCTTTAGAAAGACCACATTGGCCAGGGCTCATTCCACTAAACACCCATACTGCCTCCCCATGAGTGAACACTACTTAGACAACACAAGGTGTGGATACCACACTCCTTTAGGATTTTATTGGGTTTAAATCAAACAGCCAACAGGACATTCTCAGAAAGGATACAAGAGGGTGCAATTAAAAGAATCTCACCCTTCTGGCTTGCATGGGATTAGAACCTTCTTGATTTCCAGTGGCATCAAGGGTCACTACCCTAGCTAACAGCACCCTGCTTTTTGAGGGCACCCACTGAGAAGAGAATGCAAGCTTAAGAAGCTGTCTGAGCACAGCAAAGTATGTGGCCAGGTGACCAGATTGCCTCGACTTGGGCACATGATGCAGACTGGTACACTGAAGGGGGCTGATGCAATCTGTAATCAGCAGGATTTCAAGAAATTAGAATACAAAAAGTGACACCATACAGTCTCACATGAAACAAAGGCTCATGTTCCTTGACTTCCTAAACAAGTCCTCTAATTTTTCCTGATGCTGAGTCATCACAGCAGTACTTTCAGATCATATCAAAATATATTTTCACAAATATAGTCTCTTTTAGATAGGATTTTAAAATATTTAAATGATTATGACAAACAGAGACTCTCCTGGTTTGAATGTATTAATGGTCTTATGTTTTGACATTTGACTATGTATTCTGTATTTATTTATTTATATTTATTTCAGATTGTCCCCATAATACTTACAGTGCAGACCAAATGTTTGAACACACCTTCTTATTCAAAGAGTTTTCTTTATTTTCATGACTCTGAAAATTGTAGAGTCACATTGAAGGCATCAAAACTATGAATTAACACATGTGGAATGAAATACTTAACAAAAAAGTGTGAAACAACTGAAAATATGTCTTATATTCTAGGTTCTTCAAAGTAGCCACCCTTTGCTTTGATTACTGTTTTGCACACTCTTGGCATTCTCTTGATGAGCTTCAAGAGGTAGTCCCCAGAATTTTCTTCCAACAATCTTGAAGGAGTTCCCAGAGATGCTTAGCACTTGTTGGCCTTTTTGCCTTCACTCTGCAGTCCAGCTCTCCCCAAACCATCTCGATTCGGTTCAGGTCTGGTGACTGTGGAGGCCAGGTCATCTGGCGTAGCACCCCATCACTCTCCTTCTTAGTCAAATAGCCCTTACACAGCCTGGAGGTGTGTTTGGGGTTATTATCCTGTTGAAAAATAAATGATGGTCCAACTAAACGCAAACCCGATGGATTTGCATGCTGCTGCAAGATGATGTAGTAGCCATGCTGGTTCAGTATGCCTTCAATTTAGAATAAATCCCCAACAGTATCACCAGCAAAGCACCCCCACACCATGACACCTCCTCCTCCATGCTTCACAGTGGGAACCAGGCATGTAGAGTCTATCCGTTCACCTTTTCTGCGTCACACAAAGACACGGTGGTTGGATCCAAAGATCTCATCAGACCAAAGTACAGATTTCCACTCCTCTAACATCCATTCCTTGTGTTCTTTAGCCCAAACAAGTCTCTTCTGCTTGTTGCCTGTCCTTAGCAGTGGTTTCCTAGCAGGTATTTTATCATGAAGGCCTGCTGCACAAAGTCTCCTCTTATCAGTTGTTATAGAGATGTTTCTGTTGCTAGAACTCTGTGTGGCATTAACCTGGTCTCTAATCTGAGCTGCTGTTAACCTGCGATTTCTGAGGCTGGTGACTCAGATAAACTAATCCTCCACAGCAGAGGTGACTTTTGGTCTTCCTTTCCTGAGACAGTTTCTTTGTAGCATTTGATGGTTTTTGCCACTGCACTTGGGGACACTTTCAAAGTTTTCCCAATTTTTTTGGACTGACTGACCTTCATTTCTTAAAGTAATGATGGCCACTCATTTTTCTTAACTTAGCTGCTTTTTTCTTTCCATAATACAAATTCTAACAGTCTGTTCAGTAGGACTATCAGCTGTGTATCCATCAGACTTCTGCACAACACAACTGATGGTCCCAACCCCATTTATAACGCAAGAAATCCCACTTATTAAACCTGAGAGGGCGCAATATAAAAATATATCCCTAAACAGTCCAATAGTCAAGGGTCCTACAGTCAAGATCCCTAAAGGCAGCACTTTTTACCCTAAATTAGTTGGTTCTGCACTGAGATATAATTCTATATATACTGCCACTGCCTATATTAGTGAGGAGGCTGTCAACCTTCTACCCCTAATCTACCCGACGCGTTTCCCCTTCTAATAGAAGGTTCCTCAGGGGTCATCAAAAAGTAGTATAGAAAAATACAAATAATTTATACATTATCCTCCAATCATATAGTGAATACAGACATAGTTTTTGTAATCTCCCCAAACAGAGTACATCAAACAAATGATCTTCAAATTGTACATATGACTATTATAGTCTCTTCTGGTGCTGGCGTATCTTTAGACTCCAAAAATTTCCAGGTAATACAGAGTTCCATAAAATATTAGCGTGGATATTACCGAACAAAGAATTTCTGTTATAGAAATATTTTTCAGATTCTTGTCATCTCATTCGGGACAAGGCTGTATATTCTAGGTGAATGATGGTGTCACCTATTAATAACATGCCCATTCATAATTCCCCTTCAACAAGCTTTTTTCTTTTCTGTCTCAGTGTAGATGAATGGACTAGGGTCCCCTCAGGTTGCAATTGGTATGTCCGGTCCAAATAAATTTAAAACTATATACCAGCATGTAGTTGGGGCTCCCTGCAATGTTAAGAGCGTTCCCAGCCTCTGTAAAATCCACGTGGAGACAGCATTCACCATGGTGCTGCCTTTAGGGATCTTGACTGTAGGACCCTTGACTATTGGACTGTTTAGGGATATATTTTTATATTGCGCCTTACTGACATTTGTTCTTGCTCCTAAATAGGGGTAACACATAGGACTATAAAAATAAGGGGGATATATGTTTGAAATTTTTGTATGGCACCAATGAATATTTTCTATATAATGTGGAAGTATGTTTAATTTCTTCTGTTAATAAAATTGATAATTTTTAAATTAAGGAGTTTTTAGTCTGTGAACCAGTTTTGAGCTCTCCTTGTATTACCTTTTTCGTGAGAAATTTTAAACCTGAGAGGGCACACCTGTGAAGTGAAAACTATTTCCGGTGACTACCTCTTGAAGCTCATCAAGAGAATGCCAAGAGTGTGCAAAGCAGTAATCAAAGCAAAAGGTGGCTACTTTGAAAAACCTAGAATCTAAAGGCCGCTTTACACTCAACGATATCACTAGCGATCTCGCTTATCAAAGTGATACGCCAAGATCGCTGCTACGATTTGCAGAGATCCCTCATGGGTCATTTTGTGGCGGTCACACATACCCATCTCACAAATGACGGTACATCGTTCAGCGATATATTGTTTGACCAAAGCGGTCGTGTGGACACTGTCACACAGCATTCCTCCCAACAATAATAGTCCATAGCATACACTCTGGCATGACACCAATCAGAGCGGAGGAGGCATGGAGCATTGCTCGTAATGACACGCCCGCGTCGCTGATGACTGACGCACTAACGATGTTGTTCGTCGTTGGCAGGGTGTCAAACATAGCAATATGTCTGCTGCTTTCGAAACAACGAATAATATTTTGAAAATGAACGACGTGTCAATGATCAATGATTTTTGCTAGTTTTATGATCGTTTGGAGTCGCTCGTACGTGTCACACGCAACAACGTCGCTAACGACGACGGAAGTGCGTCACGAAAACCTTGACCCTGACGACATATTGTCAGATAAATCATAGCGTGTGACGGGGCCTTAAGAAATAACGGGGACTTAAGACATAATTTCAGTTGTTTCACACTTTTTTTGTTAAGTATTTAATTCCACATGTGTTAATTCAAAGTTTTGATGCCTTCAATGTGACTCTACAATTATCAGAGTCATGAAAATAAAGAAAACTCTTTGAATGATAAAGTGTGTGCAAACTTTTGGTCTTTACTGTATATTTACCTTACTGCTTATAAATCTGGCTCCTTAATGTCACCCTTTTGTATCTTTCTACATCCTGTGATCCTTGCCACGAGCACTTAAATCCATGGGCCTCTCACACTGACTCAGAAAGCATATCTTGTGACATCGTGATGTTGTGATCTTTTGCGTCCTTGCACAAAAACCTCCTGGGCCTCAAAAGAGTAGTAAGTCCTTACTAAATGTGAGAGCTTGGCAATTTCAGTGCAGTGTGTCACAGTTACTCTGTGCAGCGCATCTAGGAAATGCTATGTGTGTTTTACTGGCCTACTGGCTGGCGGGGTGATTAACAGTGCAGGCTTCCATGCTGGTTCTGGGAGGTGCTGATTGCTTAGGTGTTCCTAATTCTGGGTAATTGCTCAGTGAGCATGCTCTCCCAGAACCATGCCAGTCATACTTTTGGGTTCTGTTGTTGTGCTCTTGGCCTGTATCCTGCCTTTGCTCTTATCTTTATTCCTGACACTGGACTGTTGCTTGATGCCTCTCTGCTTGCTCCCTGTTTCTGTCGTGACCTCCTGGTTTTTGACCTCGGACCGTGATATGACCACGTCTCAGTTTTCTCCTTGAATCCACTATGTGCCTTCCCAGAATTCTGACCCTCAGATCGTGACCTGACTACGCCTCTGTGTACTCCCTGTGTCTATATTATCCTCCTTACCAGACCCCGGCTTTCCTGACTACTTTACTGTTTCTACTACTCATAAGTAGGGACTAAGTATCACAGTGGGGATCAGAAGATGATCGCAACTTCTTTGGTGATGGCAAGGAGAAGAGGGGCTGTAGAAGTGAGCACTGAGGTGAGTATAAGTACGTTTTTTTTCTTTTGTGCATATACCTTATAACAACTTCTTGAATTGAATTTCTCAGGGAAATCTGCACAAGTCGATGAATTTGTACTTTGCCTCATCCACTCATCTTTAATTTGATTCACATCAAATAAGTTCAATGCGAATCAAATTTTATTGCCTATTGCAATCTGATCTGCCCATCATTAGCTTTATTCTATATCCATAATTCTACTATTTTCTATGAACTTGATGAAGAAGAAGAGAAACATCAATGCACATATATGACATCCTCTACATTCAATCTGCACCTGGTCATGGGAAGCCTGATTTCCTTAAGGGGGCTTTACACGCAACGACATCGCTAATGAGATGTCGTTGGGGTCACGGAATTCGTGACACACATCCGACCTCGTTAGCGACGTTGTTGCATGTGAAACGCACGAACGACCGTTAGTGATCAAAATGACTCACCTAATCGTTGATCGTTGACACGTCGTTCTAATCCCAAATGTTGTTGCTGTTGCAGGACTCAGGTTGTTTGTCGTTCCTGCGGCAGCACACATCGCTTTGTGTGACAACGCAGGAACGAGGAACATCACCGTACCTGCGGACGCCCGCAATGAGCAAAGAAGGAGATGGGCGGGATTTTTGGCCCGCTCTTTTCTGCCCCTCCGCTTCGATTGGGCAGCTGCTTAGTGACGCTGCTGTGATGCCGAACGAACCGCCCCCTTAGAAAGGAGGTGGTTTGCCGGCAACAGCGACATCGCTAGGCAGGTAAGTACATGTCACGGGTCCTAGCGATGTTGTGCGCCACGGGCAGCGATTTGCCCATGACACACAACCAACAGGGGCGGGTGCTTTCACCAGTGACATAGCTAGCGATGTCGCTGCGTGTAAAGCAGCCTTTATAGGTAGTTATCTGAGAGATAATGTCATGAATGTGTATGATAGAAATCCCCATTTGTGTATGTTGATTTTATTTGTTTAATACTAGTAATATATATATATATATATATATATATATATATATATACTGTATATATATTATAATATTATGTTTGATAAAATGCAAGTGTTTTAAACTTGTTCAGCACAAAAAGAGAATCTTAATAGAAAGATGGTAAATATACAAAAAATGAGTTTTAAACTGTGATTTTATTTACTGCTTAATGCAGAGAAGTTACTGTAATGCAAGGATTAGAAATCCATACATTAGTATTCTCTTAAACCTCTAACCTATGTATAATAATAACTTTCCAGATATACTGTATATTGTTAGGCGAATGATTGAATGTGCTCAATCTGCATAGAGATGTTCCAAAATCACTTCTTTCCTAAATTGTTTATCAGATGATTATATTTACCTTCCTGTAAAAAGTGAATAGCAAGAAATGGTCATCTGCTACCTCTTCATACATATTTCATACTTTCTAGGAGATGAGATATTCAAAGAGGCACCTTTATAACTCCTCTTTTTATTGTGCTTTTTTATTGTAAGTGACTCTTGAAATTGGATTGTGAAATTGCATTATTTTCCAAAAGAAGCATAGCTACATAAAGTAAACAACACCTCTTCTTAATTTACACACTCTTATTGATATTAAAGCGCTTACACTATTCAAAATAACATTATTTTTGACAACTGTAAACATATTCTTCTGATAAAACTCCAAATGTCCTTCTACACGCGTTAGATTTTGTTTTCTATTTGAAGCTGCATTCCAGTTTTGACATACTTCTACAGAGAGGAAAGTCTATTAGTCAAAGTATCCCACCCTAGAAATATCTTTGGTGGTTCACAATTGTCTACACCTACATATGTAGCACCTGTGTACAGATGAGCAATTAATGTGCAGTTGGATCATCTTCTCATGCAGGAAAAGTGCAACATTACAGCTAAGTGCTTCATTTTAGAATCTTTACAGTAATAGTAAATGTAAAATGCTTAAAAGCAGACTAGGTTATGGATTGTATACTAACACTAGTCAAATAAAACTTCAAATAGAACTTACCTTTGAGATAATTAATAGGGATGATCGAATATCACAAATATTCGGCAATATTCGGCTTTGCGAATATCCGACGAATAGGGATATTTCTAAGGGGTGGGGATAATTCTAAGCAGTATGTGTAGAGAAAACCAGACATTGCTCGTCCCCTACCAAATACAATTCCAACAGTGAAACATGGTGGTGGCAGCATATGGGAGTGTTTTTCAGCTGCAATGTCAGGATGACTGATTGCAAATGAAGGAAAGCTAAATGTGGTCAAGTACAGAGATATCCTGGAAGAAAACCTCACCAGAGTGCTCTGGACCTCAGACTTGGCCAAAGGTTCACCTTCCAACAAGACAATGACCCTAAGCACATAACTAAAATAACAAAAAAGTGTCTTCAGAACAACTCTTTGACATTCTTGACTGGCCCAGCAAGAGCCCTGACCTAAACCCAATTGAGCATCTGAAAATGGCTGTCCACCAATGTTTACTATCCAACCAGATGGAACTGGAGAGGATCTGCAAAGAAAAATGGCAGAGGATCCCCAAATCCAGGTGTGAAAAACTTGTTGCATCATTCCCAAGATGACTCATGGCTGTACTAGCTCAAAAGGGTGCTTCTACTCAATATTGAGCATAGGGTCTAAATATTTGACCATGTGATATTTTAGTTTTTCTTGCTTAATAAATTTTCAAAAAAAAAATCTTCATTTCTGGGTTTATCCTGTCAAAATGGGATGCAGAGCACATTAATGAGAAAAAAAATGAAATGTAAATTTACTAAATGGCTACAAAGAGACAAAGAAGTGAAAAATGTAAAGGGGTCGGAATACTTTCCTTTCCCACTGCATATATATATATATATATATATATATATATATATATATGGAAATATGGAACAACCAAGCAATTTTTATAAATCAGCTGTTCTGCAAGAGGTCATTGACGATAATTGGGCTTTCAGAATTCCAGAGCATATCATTTAAAGAGTTACCCTGGGAAAACAAATAATTGTATTTTGATCAATATTCTGTCTAAAACTATGAAGGCTCAAATCCTTCTTTCTGTTCTTAAATGTAACTTCATGTAATTTTTACTACTTCTCACTGTGACCTCACTGCACAGCAAATGCTCCTGGGTTCTTTCCTCCATTCCGGGATGTTATGTCAGAGATAAGGGGGCTGCTCATCCTGTTGCTCATAATCTAGGCCCCACTGAGCAAGGTTTGTTACAGTCTGTGTGTAATATGCCTCCTTCCCTTCACTCTTATTCTGAATTGGATGCTTGCAGCTTTACAGCTTGAATGTGACCTGTCACACAATACTTGTCCAGAGATGCATCAGCAATCACAGTTATGTCTGCCCTGCTTAGGCAACTTGTAATCACTCTTCATTAGGATCTGTCTGTCATTATATGTCTCAGAAAGGAGAAACTTTCCGATTATGGAATATTCATGTGTGAAATATAATTAGGCTATATGCATACGTAGCGTTTGTCCCTGCAGAAATTTCTGCAGCGTTTTGAACAGCACATATGCGCTTCAAATCACTGCAGAAAGAGTCCATAATGAGAAAAAAAGCCGATTCCATGCGCTCTGAGTGCAGCCCCTCCCATAGACAGAGCGGGCGCTGCAGGCAGAGCGCAGGAAGGAAGTGACATGTCACTTCTTAGAACGCGCGCTTCGGGCAGCAGCCGAAGCGGTGCGCTCTAATACGCCACGTGGGCATAGATTAGGCACAATCTTCATAGATTATTCTGGGGACGCAGGATGCATGCAGTTACGCTGCGGTGCAGATCGCAGCGTAACCGCATGCAAATACGCAATGTGCGCACATAGCCTTACATGATGCTGTGATCTTCCTGCAGAGCAATTCCATGTTAAACACAACAGAAAAAAGTGTGATGCTGACACTTTGATCTCTCATATCTGGACAAGCTATATGGGAAAGGGGCAGTACAGCATATATGACAAGGCTGTGAGATGAGAGTGAATAAAATGGTTCTCAATGTGACAGGTCTAAGCTATTGGGGTTTCATGTTTTGTTGTGTTGTGTGATGCTACTGTTAATGATGGGGCGACATTATACAGGATTAAACAGGGCTAAAAAATGCTCACTTACAGTAAAAACTATCTAATAATGCCCATTTGGCCTTAAAATTAACTCATTGCTGCCAATTACTATGATTGCTGTTATCCACACAACAAAGAGACACAATTAAAGAAAAGTTTTGTTCTGCATTGTGCTTCCCCTATTACATTCTATGTCCGGTTCAATATGAAAAAATTGAGAAAAGGTACTTTTTTAAGCCTAATGCCAGTGTCACACGGTACGATATATCGGGCGATATGTCGGTGGGGTCACGTCGTAAGTGAAGCACATCCGGCATCGTTTGATATATCAAAATGTGTGACAGCTACGAGCGACAGTGAACGAGCAAAAATACTCACCTTATCGTTGCTCGTTGACACGTCGCTCATTTTCAAAAAGTCGTTTCTTCTTCTGTGCGCCGGTTGTTCATCGTCCCCGGGGCAGCACACATCGCTCCGTGTGACACCCCGGGAACGATGAACACAGCTTACCTGCATCCCGCCGGTAATGCGGAAGGAAGAAGGTGGGCGGGATGTTTACGTCCCGCTCATCTCCGCCCCTCCGCTTCTATTGGCCGGCCGCTGTGTGACGTCGCTGTGATGCCGAACGCCTCACCCCCTTCAGGAAGAGAATGTTCGCCGCCCACAGCGAGGTCGTCCGGGAGATAAGTGCGTGTGACAGGGGGTTAACGACTTTGTGCGACACGGGCAACTAATTGCCCGTGACACACAAATGACGGGGGCGGGTACGATCGCTAATGCGATCGCATGATAGATCATACCGTGTGACACTGGCATAATTCATGAGATCTGGAGACTGTAAAGGAAATCTATTGGTTATTATCAGCTCGGCTAATTAAACAAAGGAGACGTCTATCTAAGGCCCCCTTCACACGTCCGTGTGTCCGGTATGTGGGAGGTCCGTTTTCACATGTACCGGAGAGACGGGTACACATAGACCCATAAATATATGGGCCTGTGCACACATGCGTGTTTTAACATGGACCGTCCGTCCATGTGGAGCATATGTGTGTCTGTCCTCTTCACATGTAGACATGCCTTTTTTCTCCGGCAGCACGGGTGTCACACGGACCGCACGGATGTGATCCGTGTGACATCAGTGTGACACGTACTGGAGAAAACACGTGTCTGTGAAATAAAATGCTTTTCTATACCCACCTGTCTCCACTGCTGATGTCTCCAGCACTGCTGTCACTTGCTTCTGACCTTGCTCATTATGCTCATTGCATATTCACTGCACCTCAGACCGAAAGCATCAGCAGCACCGCACACAGCAGCGCCATGGACAGATAAGTATAAAAATTCATGCTGTCCATGGGCTATGCGGATGTCACATGTATAGCACACTGACAGCACATGCTGAACACACACATGAACACACACATATGCACCTACACCACGGACCGTGCAAAATGTGTATTTTTTTGCACGGACATTTGAAAGAGGCCTAAAGCAAATCTCATATGGATATTAGTGATTGCTACAGCAGCTTTGGGGGAAAAATGTGATCTTAAATTACAAATCTAAATTGATGAAAAGGTGAGCTCTACATTTTACAAATTAATAAATAAATAATAAAGTCTGTTCAATATTTACCATAAGAAAACAAATAAAAAAATCTAGAAGAAAAACTAAGAATGGCAATGTCAACTGAAATAGATATATCAGACTCAAACAAATTCAAACAACCTGGAATTTTTCACAATATATCTGCTGCTAAGCTTCTGGGCAGTTCATCGCTCTCATTGTGTCCATGCCAGCAAATGCTGATGTGACCTGACAGCTCCTCTAAAATGTCCTTTGTCAATACAAAAAAACAACTTGGAATTCTCCCTGCAGTTTAACTGGAATCCTCATTCTGCATTTCAAATAATTTAGTGTAACTTCCCTACAATAGACAGTGTCATATAATGTTGTCATGACATGGTCTCTGATCCTGTCACAATGTGACATTTGATGACAGACTGCAATTCTTTCCTTAATGTGTCTGCGTTATTTATTCTATTTTCCTGTATTATATGTATGCAACCATGTATATATTTTTCTTTGAAGTGCAATTCATGTCAATGATTTGACCCTACAATCTGATGATATATTTTGTGAACATTATTTTTTAAAATTAACCCCCTATCAACATACTCAATGTAAACTCCCATCAGCCCTACCACGGTTGATCTGGATTGGTATGGCAGCTATCGTTCTACTTATTCCCTGTACCTGTCAGGTTGGTATACCTTTGAGACCTAGCACTGGGTATCATCGGATAATAAAGAAAAGGGGTAATTCAGCTTTACAAATTTTCAGTCTTCTTTATTAAAGTTAAACATTTATTAAATACATAGCCAATGCCAGCAGACTTGAGCATTCTACGAATTTCAGGTTTCACTGCCTAGTCAGCTTGGAGCACTATAACCCGTGATCATCGAATCGCTTGTGCTATATATAGTAATGCCACAGCATTGCTGTACATAGCCAAAATCACAGTCTCATTTGAAGCCTTTCTACAAGCAGAATTTCAAAGAATCTCTGCTGTGACAAGCATGGAGGTCTTCAACAGACCCCCTGCTGTCATAGTAATCGATAGATGACCCATGATTAGGTCATGGGTGTCCCAATGTTAGCTGAAAATAGATGGTGACTGTTAAATCCCACTGTCAGAGTTTTATAGCGGGATTTAACAGGCTAACAGTTGCAGGTTGAGTTCTGCTCCACCCAAATTTGTTTGTGGCAGGTCCTGGCTAGGCTATAACACACCCCGTCAGCCTGCTCCATACACTTACTTTTGACATGTACCCTACATGTACAGCAGATGATGTGAAGGGGTTAATAGAGTCCATTATGCAGCAATGATGACTTAATTCGGTTGTGTAAGGAAGAAAGCCTAGAGGCTGTACTGTATCAAGGATTGGTGAGTTGTCAGCTGATATTGTCACTTAGCACTGTGACTGTCAGCTGTATCAGCTGATCTATAGGGACAACATATGTCAGACCCAACCGATCTGATATTAAAAAGCTTTCCTACAGATAGATTAGCAATTTCATGTACCCAAAGAATTCCTTTCATTTATTGTAGGCAATTTCAACTAAACTGTACAGCAAATGAGATGTACTGTAGATACATCTCTTTTTTAACTCTTGAAGAGCAGTAATGTTCCCTGATAAATTCCTTTTACTAGTAGGGTGATTTGATGCATAGAAATTTTTTTAATTCCACAATTTTAAAGCATTTTTCTTGGCATTTTTGCCTCATAAAATAAGTTAACACTGTAGTTTTAAGGAATAAAAACTGAAATAATGTCTAAATTAATTAATAAAACATCGACCAATAAAGTTGTAAAAAACACATAAAAATTACAGTTTTTGAAAGTAAAAAAAAATACTTTAAATCGTTAATGTCTTTTAATTATTAATGTCTATGTAGATTGCATTGTATTTTCTGAGATAGAAAGAATGTCCTAAGCTATAATACAGTTTTGATTGCTTTTCCCATTCCTTTAACATATTTAATCGTATGAACGTATATCTTACCATCATATAAAAATAAACACCAGACAATAGACACTGATTGAAAAATATCAAAAGGATAAAAATCAAATTTGAATATCAAGATTTTCTATATATGCAATAGCGTTATCATTTACAATATAGAAATCCTTCTTGTCACCATGGTAGAATCTTAGGGGGCACTCCTCAACAATGTGCTGGATAGTTTGACGATCTGCTCCACAGTCACAGGTCGGAGAGTCATATTTTCCCCACTTGTACATAAAATCTGCACAGACGCCAAAGTTTGTTCTGATACGATTTAGAGTAACCCATGTTTTCCTTGGTAGATTGAAGTCTGGTGGAGGGTTTTGTAAATTAGGGAACATTTGGGGATCACCGTCTACTACATTGACCCAACATTCTTGCCATTTCTCCTCTAAATTGAAGTCTTGTTCATGCAAGGTGATTGCAGTTCGGATGGGTGGGTGTCTTGATTTCAATCGTTGTATTGTAACATCTCTGATATTTTGGTGTATTGGAAGTTTTTCATTATTTCCTACTTTAGTGTATTCTTTAAGTAGGAGCTTTTGTCTTCTTAGATTTGCGGGTGCGATATGACTCAGCACAGGTAACCAGTGAACAGGTCTAGGTCTAATAGCACCAGATATTATACGCAAAGAGTTGTTCAGCTGAGTGTCAATTAAGTTTACATGACAGCTATTTAACCATGCTGGAGCACAGTATTCTGCAGCAGAGTACACCAGGGCAAGAGTAGATGTTCTCAAAACAGATGTTGCCGAGCCCCAGGAGGATCCACAAAGTTTCTGAATAATATTATTACGTGCTTTCAGTTTCTGTGCCAATTTATCCAGATGGGATTTAAAAGTTAGACTTCTATCAAGGGTTACACCTAAGTACTTAGGATTTCAATTGTGTTTAGCAGATTGGCCTTCAAATTGTACTTTAAGTTCAGTCTTGGCACTTGCATTGTGTAAATGAAAGCAACAAACTTCCGTTTTTGATGGGTTAGGTTTTAATCTCCATTGTCGGAAGTACTTTCCCATTACACTAAGATCTTTTGTAAGAACATCCTCTGCTTCCTCCATTGTTTTGCTTACCATAGCAAGTGCCCAGTCATCGGCATCCTTTAACATAGAAGACTATGCAGTGGATTCAAGCCAAAGTCTATAAAATATGCTTTGGTGTAATACTCTATAAATATAAGCACAGGTAGAAATATATAAATATTGTTATTATTTATGAAAATCTAGAATTCTTACCAATGAAGTTGTGATAAAGGGATTGCATCTTTCGAAACATGATTTAACTTACATGTTGTGTAACTGGAAAAGAAACTTTGATCTCTTACTGTAGGTTAGACAAAATCCAAGCTCACAGCCTTGCTAATTTTTAATGTTAGATTTCTTCAAACTGTCAGATGGATTTCCCCTGTTGCAGGTAAAATTATAATGAGCCTGATTCTGCCATTCCTAATTAGCGTAGCACTGATACATTTATAAAATATTTTATATGTTAAACAACACTAATGGTACATCATACAACCTTTTTAAAACTTGTGTACCAGTGACCTGAAATAATACGAGCCTTTGATGTACTTTTTCATATTGTTATACTTAAAAAAATGCCTTAATATTTCTTCCAATTTAAAAACTACGTGCAACCTTCTAAATATTTATTTTTAAATATAACTTGCTTCTAAAATGCCAAATTAGGCTATTATGTAAATTGGTTTCATAAAAAAATTCTTCTATTTACTTTCACCGATTTTGTAAGATCATTATGTAGCTTTTGCAAATAGGTTACAAATCAATTAGCGCTCTTATTCCTGTTCCTGATGGCTCTTTCAGGGCTATCCTGCCTTTTCTTAGGGCTAAAGATAGAAGCAGAATGAGAAAGTGGATGTTTACAGCTATCCACAGCGTGAAAAGGGGGAGAAGAATTACAGTGCTATGTTATAACTATTTTTGTTACTTGGAGTTCCTGTGATCGTGCTCCATATAGGCGAGGTGATCTATTTCCCCCCTTTCTTGGCTGAAGTTTAATACTTGGATCAGCCTACAACATCTTACATATCAGAAGGCTTGACGATAAATGAAGTCTCCAAGTTATAGAGATATGATCCCATAATTAAAACACATTGTCAAAATTATGTTAACAATATATTTCCCACAAAAACCTAATTTCTCCAATAGGTAATTTCCTGATCACACAATATTTTTAACTGAAAATTTTGTTTTTGCTCGTTGTCATTGTAGGGACTAAATGTAAGCATCAAGCTATGAATAAAGTCTCAATATTGGAAAAAAAACCTTAAAAAATATATATATACTAAATGA
Source organism: Anomaloglossus baeobatrachus (assembly GCF_048569485.1). NCBI lineage: Eukaryota > Metazoa > Chordata > Amphibia > Anura > Aromobatidae > Anomaloglossus > Anomaloglossus baeobatrachus. Next base: position 156,486,721 of record NC_134354.1, on the reverse strand, counting down.
CATATTTGCACTTGTAAATATTTTACATGTATGGTACTGTGCAATAGCTTAAGTACTTTAAAGAAGATGTGGAAAAAGGAGGAAGCCCCAGCCTCTTGCCATTAATAGAGGTTATTTGTGCCACCTAATTTGCTCCACAAAATAATTGGGGAACATCATAATACTGTACTTATGGGTCACCCAGGTTGTAAAACAACCTCAGACCTGCTTTCTCTTTGATTTTGATGGCTCTTGTTGCATCAGGATGTGGTTGACTATATATCTGCTTTCAGTATTTGCACACGTTTCAAGGTAATGCATACTTGTCTGTCGGGATCTCTCCTGCTATTGGCTATCCATAATAGACCATGGATGCATTTATCAATGAATTTCATTACTGACTTGCCTTTGTCGTTGACAAAGTCTGTGGTTTTAGTACTTGTGGATAGGTTCAGTAAGATGGTACATTTGATCGTGTTATCATCACTTCCCAATGCCAAGACTTATTCAGGCTTTCATCAATGAGATTGTGAAGCTTCACTGGTTCCTTCTGATTTGGTCTCAGGTTGGGGAACCCAGTTTGTTTAAAAAATTTGGAAAGCATTTTGTGCATGACATGGGGGGGGTTGTCTTTCTCTTCTACCTTCCATCCTCAATCGAATGGGCAGACAGAGTGCATAAATCAAATTTTTTAAACTTACCTGTGGTTCTTTGGCTTCGAGAACTATGAGAAATGGGCATCTTACCATTGGCCAAATTTGCTTTAAACAATCATCACCAGGAGTCTACTGGCAAGTTACCATTATTTGGTGCATATGGTTTTCATTTGTAGTTTGGTACCTATGGTGGTAGAAGGGCATCAGGAGTCCCTGAGGAGGAGCATTTTGCCTCATCGCTCTCTTCTGTATGTCAAGGGGTTCAGAGTAATTTGAAGCTGATGGGAGACACATACAAACATATGACTGACACAAAATGCTTGCCAGGTCATTCCTAATTACGAATAACTTTGTGTGGTTGTCTACCAGGAATATAAAGTAGTAGATTCCTTCATGGAAGTTGGGACCTAGGATTATTGGTCCCTATAAAGTTTCCACCATCATTACCCCAGTAACATTTCATCTGGAGTTACCTCAGGCTCTTAGAATCCACAATGTGTTCCACAGGTTACTCCTTAACAAGTATGTGATACCTTTGGAGCTGTCATCCTTGCCACCAGCTTCAATCATGGTTGATGATAATTTAGATATTCAAATAGATAAGATTGTTGAGATTCATTTTTTACTTTGTTCCCTTCAATACTTAGTGCACTGGAGGGGTTACGGTTCAGAAGAGAGGATGTGAGTTCCAGCATTGGTGTGATCACCACAAGATTGGTTTATTCATTTCATACCTTCCCATCTCGATAAATCTGGTCCTAAGTGTCCGGAGACCTATCATAAAAGGGGGTGCTGTTACAGATGTGTCACGCGTGACAGACTGTCCTGTGGTATCTGGCTGTAGAAGATTGCAGGGTTTGGCTACACAAGCTGCTCCTTGACTTTCCATTTTTCCTTGCTTGGGGTTTATCCCTTTCTCTTTAGAACTCTGGGAATTTCCTTGTCTTTTAGCTGGTAATCTTTGACATTATCCTTTTGTATTTAAATACTCTAATTTCCCCAAATTTCCCCATGTTCTTTGCTGGTGATAGACTTAGAAACCTACACAGGCACTGGATGCAAGCAATCAGCTTGTATTCATCTGAAGAAACTGTGTGGTTCATTGCTGCATCTCTCACTGAGTCTTCCTGGACATAAGTTGTTTATGTGCTTTCTTTTATGTGTTCTCCCTGTGTCTTTTTTAGTGCTTTGTGAGGTTGACTATGCATTCATCCCATCCATTCCATATGTAGGGCCCAGTTCTAGGTTCAGTTAGGGTCAGGTATCCTGCTCAGTGCATAGATGTGGAACTTATCTAGGGTGATCAAGGGAGCCAGAAGCAAGCAGAAGGTTTGGTCAAGGATCACCATCTCCCTCATCCCTAGATGCAGGGGTTCCTTCCTTCCCTGTCGCCATATGCATGGTACTTCAATATACCTAGCATGACAACTACAGGCCACCGGGGATAGCTAAAGATATGGATGAACTCTTTATGCATCAGATTACCAAATTCTCAAAAAAATATGACATAGTGATCATGTGAGATTTTAACTATGCAGACATTTGTTGGATATCTCTCTCAGGCAAAAGTAGCAAGTCCAGCAAATTCTTATCCTCTCTTATAAACAGGGAGGAAATAGCTGAAGAGGTTAAGTTATCTGGGACCCCAGCAGGCAGTGATCATGCTGTCATAGAATTGGGGATAGTTAGAGGAGGAAGACTTGTGAAGACTCAGACTTCAAGTTTGGATTTCATAAAGGAAGATTTTAAGGGACTCAGAAAGAGGATAGGAGGCATCTAATTGATGTCCTTAAGGACAAAAATGACCAGAAAGGATGAGAAATTTTGAAACATGAGATTCTTAAAGCACAATAGTTAATAATCCTTAAAAGAGGGAAGAATAGGAAGAATTTAACTAGACCATAATGGATGAACACAGAACTTGAACATTTGCTAAAAAGGAAGAAAGAAATTTTTATCAAATAGAAAAAGGGAGGCATATCTAAGGAAGAATATACTGCAGTCTGCCATACCTGCAGGACATGCATCAGATTAACCAAAGATGATAATGAATTAAGGCTTGCAAGAGAGGTCTAAAGCAATAAAAAAAAGCATTTAGGGAATATGTCAAAGGTGAAAGAAACGTCAAAGATGTTATAGGAATTTTACAGGATGAAAATGGTGAAGTGGTAAAAAACAATGTAGAGAAGACTGAACTTTTAATTTCTTATTTTGTATTCTTTCTCTCAGAAAGTAAATGTAACATCATCTGATCTTCACTGTATTGAAGGAATATCATAATCCAAACTATCTATAACCAGAGAGATTGTGAGAGAACACTTAGCTAATGTAAATACATGTAAATCTCCAGGTCCAGAAGAATTATACTTCCGAGTACAGAAAGAGAAGCAGAGGAAATTTGTGAACTATCTTCCAAAATCTTTGAAAATTCTTGGAGAAGAGGAGAAGTCCCAGAAAACTGGAAAGAGCAATTGTTGTTGCTATCTTCAAAAATGGGCAGAAGGTGGACCCAGGGAACTATAAGCCTGTGAGCCTGACTTCTATACCAGGAAAGATCTTTGAACAAATTATTAAACAACATGTATGGAAGTACCTGGATGGGAATGAAGTGATTAACCAAAGCCAGCATGGGTTTGTAACTAATAAGTCATGTCACACTAACTTAATTTCTGTCTATGACAGAATCACTGTCTGAGTGCATCAGGGAAACACAGTAGATATAATATATCTTAACTTCAGCAAAGCATTTGACAAATTATCTCATATTATCTTTTTTTTTAAAAAATGACCAAGGACAGAATGGACAAGGTAGCTTTTAGGTTGATTCATGACTGGTTTCATACCTTGTTGGTGATCCAACACAAATAATATTCATTAATGGTTGTACATCCACCTAGAAGAATATCTCAAGTGAGGGTGATCAATGAATAGAACAGGCTCCCATAAGGCCTCTTTCCCACGTCAGTGTCTCCGGTACATGTTTGGGCCGTTTCCTCACGTACCGGAGACACAGGCATATGTAGACCCATTAAAATCAATGGGTCTGCACTCATGTGCATGTTCTGCCATGGACCGTGTGTACGTGTGGAGCATACATGTGCCCGTGTGCTCCACACGTAGACATGTCCGTTTTTCTCCGGCATCACAGGTGTCTCACGGCCCGCATACGGACCACACAGAGGTGTTCCGTGTGACACGCACCGGAGAAAACACACGTGTCTGCGAAAAAAATTACAAATCTTTACTCATCTTCTCCAGCCCTGCTGTCTCTGCCGCTGTTGTCACTTGCTTCCGACCGCCGCTCAGTATGCTCATTGCATATTCACTTCAGTTTGTCTGGAAGCAGCAGCAGCAGGGAGTCAGCAGGACCGGAGACTGTAGATCAGCACCACGGACAGCAACGCCAGGGACAGGTGAGCAGAAAGTTCCCGTTCTCCGTGTGTTATCCGTGTTCCCTGAACACACGTGTATCATAAACACGGCTCACGGATGGCAAAACGGCACCTTTGACACATCCATGAAAAACGTGTGTGATTTTCACGGACGTGTGAAAGAGGCCTAAGAAGTAGTGAGTTTTTTCTTCAATGGAAGTCTTCAAAAAGAGACTGGACATACATCTGTGTGCGATGATAATGTGAATACTTGTTTGGGCAGAGAGTTGGACCAGATTACCTTGGAGATCCCTTCCAACTTTACCATTCTATGTTTCTATGACATCTATCGGATTATCAAACCTTACACAATTATGGTCAATACCTGAAATCTCACCAGTCAATACTTCCAAGCAGAGAAGGTATGTACTTCAGAATCGTTTTCCCTCTCCATAGCCAAAGGGTAAGTCCCTCTCTCCTGTAAAATGTAAACTTTTATGTTTAGCAGGTTCCTTTCTTTATTTCCTGTAATATGTTAGCACTTATGGTCATTGGGGTACTTTTTTCCTGTCACTCTCCTGTAGAGTGTAACCTCTTTTGGTCAGAAGTGTCCTATCTCTCTCACTCTCCTGTGGAGTGTACGTGCTTATAGTCATTGGAGTTTTCTCTTTCTCTCACTATCCTGTAGAGTGTAACCTTCTATGGTCAGTAGGTTTCTTTCTTTTTTTCTCCCCTCTAACAAATAAAAGTTGTACAGTATTAAGATTGATGCAAATTTATTCACTGCAAACCAAATTTTGGGGGAAAGTTTGGCACAGTAAAAAAAATTTGAACTTTAAATCTGCTTTTCTAGTAATTAATAGTGAAACCTATGCACACACATATATATATATATATATATATATATATATATATATATATATATATATATATATATATATATATATATATATATATATATATATATATATATATATATATATATATATATATATATATATATATATATATACTGTATATTCTTTTCCATAGCAATATTAGTTCTACAATGTTAAGCAAAATATACAGATATACAGTATGTCAGAACAGTATTTTCATCCAGGACACAATACCTGACTATGTTGTCAGCAGAATTGTGCATAAAAAAAGTAATTGCTTAACATATGATAGGACAGTTTACCTACTTTGTTCAAATTTCCAATAACTGGATAAATCAGACATTAAGTTTAAAATAAAGGAAATCTGTTTTGTTGGAGTTATAATAAAGATAATATAGCCATATCATATGTTTCCCCCAGACAGTAAAAAGGAAGAATTTGCTCATTTTAAATGAACGTTAAAGGATGAAGAATTGGCAAGAGGTTTTGTAAGTTTTGTTGTTATAGTTACAATAATGCCCTGAGAATTCATTTATTTTGAAATGCACTTGACATTTTAATTTAGTACTATGTTTTGCTTTTGTTATACATGCAGACCATGTAAATGAGAAATGACAAATCAGCTTTGAATGTGAATTTTAACCTTAGTGATACTAGAACAGCTTTTATGGAAATGTTCTTTGGAAGCTCTTCCAGGAGTATGTTAGCTGTATTTTAATCTAGGTTGAATTTGCACATAGAAAATGCAGGATTCTTTACAGAATAGAAGCTTCTGGCTTGTACAGAATGAAGATGAGGGAATAGACATTATGAACTAGTGTAAAAGCTCCTATCTTGGCAAGTCCACAAGTATTTAAGAGCTGGCTATAGATCTGAGAAATCCGCACTAGGGGATTGTACATAATTCAAACAATTCCCCTAAAAATATTGTGACACAAACCATTGAGCTAGTTGTAAAGAGTAACTTAGTTCTATGAATTTACAATTCTGAGAATCATATTTATAATGAACACCAAACATGAACATAATTAGTTCCAATACACCATGAATGAATTGCTGACAATTTTGTCTCTTTGGTCACAATAACAGCTCTCAAACGGTTAAATTCAAAAATGATACCCAATTACTCATGGTGACATAAACAGAAGAAGAAGCCTAACTATCAAACTCAGGACAATGATGATTGGGGCAGGGACTGAATTAATGACATCCTGTGTCTATTTTTGAAATATTAAAGGTAAAAGTTTCTAACCTTAATGAGTTAATATTATAACTAGGGATGATCGAATATCACAAATATTCGGCAATATTCGGCTTCGCGAATATCTGACGAATAGGCCGCCACTATGCGAATATTCGATGCGCAATATAAGTCTTTGAGGAGCCCGAATAGTTGCTATTTGACAACTATTTGGGTTTTACATAGACTTACATTGCACATCAAATATTTGCAAATCGTCAAATAATGGCGACCTATTCGGCGAACATGGGTATTGCCGAATATTTGTAGTATTCAATCATTCCTAATTATGACACCAATACAATGTATAAGGAAAGAACAGAACTGAGAACTAGCTGCCAATGAAAACATTGATAGGGGGATTTTACTTAACAGTGGATGAAAAAGTAAGTTATTTTTTGGGTATTTCAAATAAAGGTTTGATTTTTAATTAATTAAACTAAGTAACTGCTCCAAATACCACATTTTCATTCTTTCTGGAAAAGTTTTCTTTAATTTTAATACACTTCTGTACCAGAGTTATGCTGATCCCCCAAAAATATTCGCATTTTTCCTTCAACTTGATTTGCATTTACTACAGAACATCTGTCATAATGAAAAAAAAGCAAATATGTGCAAAACTCTGGCACTACTGGATTTTTTTTATTTTGAATTAATTTAAGCATGTTCTGTCTTTATTCTACAAATGTTACTGGTGGACCCTTGAATCTATGATACTCAATGTTGCACATTTTTTGCTGATTCTTAAAAAGAGCTTGAACGGTCCACAATGAATCCCGAGTATGCGCTATAATATTTGCATGAGAGAGACCTGGCTGATGCAGTATAATTACCTTGTGTATTGTTCTGTGCTCAGTCTTGCTATGATGTAAAATCTGTTTCATGTTAAACTGTCTTTCACAACTTCACCTTTTTAGTAGAATGTGGCAGCTTCATATCTAGTTTAATGCCTCTAACACAGTTTATTCAGTTTCAGTTAATAACTTTTTCACTCTACATATGTAAATTATGATAAATTATATGTTTGATATAATTGGTTACTTTAACATCTGAATATAAGAGAATTGAGGGTATTTTGAATGGAAACGGTGGTCCCTCCTAATATTGACTTGATATAACTCTGTCTTTTGTTCACTTACTTTGCATTTTATTAATTGATAAAAATTAACTATCACATCTATTTTTTAAAACATTTCTACTTTATTGCATTTTTCAACACATGCTTAAATTTTTTCCTAAATACTACTCTATATATCTGTGTAGAGTATGTATCTTTCATTCCATATACTGGATAGTTATTCTTTTTTTTCTTTCCTTTCTTTCTCTTTCTTTCTTTCTTTCTTTCTTTCTTTCTTTCTTTCCTTCTTTCTTTCTTTTTTGTCTAGCTGTTTGTGAACTTTGACATGTTACTTGTACAGTGACAAGCAAAACGGTAACAAAGTTTTGAACTTTTGACTTTCAGGCTCCATATCTCACCATCCACTACACTTTTGGGCATGAGATTATGACTATTTTATAGACAGTCATCATGACTATCTCATACATAAATTTGACTTGCAACTAATTAGAACATGACTAGTTATGCATATTCTTGACATGTAATTCCTTTGTTACTGTTTTGCTTTGGGTGATTGTTTTTTTTTCTTCCTTTATATTACAAATTACAATTTGCTCTCACATTCCCTAATAGCTCAGTGTTTTATTAGGTTGATTTCCAAGCAAAAGGTCACTGGTTCAAATCAAGTAGCAGCCATGAAGCTTTCCAAAGTGAATAGAGACAGCATCCTCCTGCTCATCGGTAGCAGGCTCAGGGCCATTAAAATTGCCAAATTTCTTTATGTGAGTGCTAAGACAGTTAGAAGAATACAAAACTAAATCCATTAAGCCATTCAAAAGCTATAAGGTGGACGTCCAAGCAAAATATCGGAGTCAACAACTTTGCTCATCACAAGTCCTTTCAGTTCTTGTGCAACAAACAGGGATTGGCGGTGGCTCATATGCTTTATAATAGTAGAATCACACATGTCCATGCAAGTGCTGTGCGACGCACGTTACACAAGTCAGGAATGGTGGCCCGAAAAAAGGTGAAGAAGCCTTGACTTCAATATCACAAGAAGCGTTTGCTCCAGTTTTCAAAGAAGGACGAATGTGGACAGTAGAAAATTGGAAATGGGTGATTTGGAGTGATGAGATGAAAATTAATAGACTAGGCTCTTATAGGTTCAACTTGGTCTGGGAAAAACAAAGGAAGATGGGACTAGCGGATCGAGAAATTGAAGAATCTGTCAAGTTTGGAGGAGGAAGCCTGATGGTACGGGGTTGCTTCACAGCCAAAAGCATTGGATTCTTCACCAGGATGAATGGTTGTCTCAAAGCTTAGTAATATGTGAATATTATAAAACGTGAGTTACTTTATATGCTTGAATAATATTGGTATAAAAAGGACAATATAGTGTTCTAGCAGGACAACAACCCAAAGTATACGTCGAGATAGGTGACGAAATGGTTCAGTGACAATTAAGTAGAGGTGCTGGACTAACCTCCACAGTCTCCAGATCTTAATCTAATCAAACACTTGGGGTTAGAGTTGAAAAAAAAAGCTGTATACATACCCAAGTGAGTCGCCCATTATGCATCAACATTTGGATAGAGTAAAAGAGACCTGAGATTAGATTTTGGCTGAAACATACTTGAGTCTGATCGAGAGCATGCACAGAATTTTTCAGACAGTATTGAAAGCCAAAGGTGGATTTACAAAATACTAACACAATAATAAAAATGTAAATTTAAATTTCCAGGAGCTAAACAGTAACAATGCAGTGACATGACACAAATTTTCATAACTAATCATATGCTAAAAAGTTACAAGTCAAATTTAAGTATGAGATAGCCAAGATAATTGTCTATAAAATGAACATAGTCTCACTTTCAAAGCTGTAGTGGATTGTGAGATATGGTGAATGGAAATAAAGATATTGTTACCCTTTTGCTTGTCACTGTATGTATTCTATTTTACTCTGCTTTATACTACGTTAACATTTGAAGGTGATATGCCTACATTTTTTAAAAGCCACTTGTGAAGTGTTATAACATAAAGAAGAAAAAACAGTACTTTCCTCTCGAAATGCTTATCACTTCAGATATGCTCCTCTGGTGGTTACCCCTGTTCTGAAGTATTGACATCCAGTCCAAAATTTATGTCACCATTGGCGTCATTTACTGGATTTAGATGTGTCATATCATATTTGTAAATATTACCCCGATACCTTTGAATAGCTTCAGTGTTTAAGTGGACATGAGCTCACCAGTACAGAACTGTCAAAAACTGCCATAATACTAATGCTGGGGCTATAGGGATTTATGGGCTAAGTAATGGTTATTTATTTATTTATCTATCTATAGTTTTTTTATAATATTCATTACAGTTTGGCAATTTTTTTGTACAGTGCATCAATCCACTTTAACATCTATATAATTTTTCACTAGTTGAACAGAAATTTGGTGCATAATTCTGCTGACATGCAGTATTCATTGTAGTAACCACATGAGACTACAAAGCTACAAAAGATATGTGTTATTACTTTTCATATGAAGTTCCAAATAACATTTTACTGTATAAATGAATGTGTTATGTCCAATGTAGCCTCTAAGTACTGTAGGAATATTATTCTTTATAAAACAATCATGCAAAACAAGAATGAATTTGTAATATTTTATATCACATAGCCAGCAGCATATTGTTCATGAAAGATGACAAATGAAATATGAATATAAAATCATTTCTCTAGAAACTTCAGGATATTCTATCCTGTTATTCACAGATCTGTCCTTTCAATGCTGATCAGCACTTGGTTTAGACTAAGTGGCAGAAATAAAGAAAGTGCTGCTAATTTTCTCAGACTTATTTGCACTTATTATCTCAAATTCTGACAGTTTATATAACACTTTTTCCACTTTTATATTGCATCTAAAGTCAGAGCTAGACAGAAGCAAAATATGCCATTTGCAGGAATAGCATGGTTTCACTATGCGTGCCATATGGCAATAACTCATAAGGCAAGACAAAAAATAAATATAAATACACTTATGACTGATATGTGTATATATATATATATATATATATATATATAGACCAAATGTTTGGACACACCTCCTCATTCAAAAACTTTTCTTTATTTTCGTGACTCTGAAAAATGTAGATTCACATTAAAGGCATCAAAACTATGAATTAACACATGTGGAATGAAATACTTAACAAAAAAGTGTGAAACAACTGAAACTATGTCTTATATTCTAGGTTTTTCAAAGTAGCCACCTTTTGCTTTAAATACTGCTTTGCACACTCTTGGCATTCTCTTGATGAGCTTCAAGATATTGTCAACGGAAATGGTTTTCATTTCACATGTGTGCCCTGTTAGGTTTAATAAGTGGAATTTCTTGCCTTATAAATGGGGTTGGGACCATCAGTTGTGTTGTGCAGAAGTCTGGTGGATACACAGCTTATAGTCCTACTGAATAAACTGTTAGAATTTGTATTATTGCAAGAAAAAAGCAACTAAGTAAAGAAAAACAAGTGGCCATAATTACTTTAAGAAATGAAGGTCAGTCAAAAATTGGGAAAACTTTGAAAGTGTCCCCAATGCAGTGGCAAAAACCATCAAATGCTAGTAAGAAACAGGCTCACATGCGGACCACCCCAGAAAAGGAAGAACAAGAGTCACTTCTGCTGTGGAGGATAAGTTTATCCGAGTCACCATCCTCACAAATCGCAGGTTAACAGCAGCTCAGATTAGAGACCAGGTCAATGCCACACCGAGTTCTAGCAGCAGACACATCTCTAGAACAACTGTTAAGAGGAGACTTTGTGCAGCAGGCCTTCATGGTAAAAAAGCTGCTAGGAAACCACTGCTAAGGACAGGCAACAAGCAGAGGAGGCTTGCTTGGGCTAAAGAACACAAGGAATGGACATTAGACCAGTGGAAATCTGTGCTCTGGTCTGATGAGTGTAAATTTGAGATCTTTGGATCCAACCACCATGTCTTTGTGCGACGCAGAAAAGGATATACTCTACATGCCTGGTTACCACCGTGAATATTTAAAAAAAACTGATTCGCACATCCTACAAGTGTGTATAGTTGCCAGCTGAAAAAAACATGGAGGTTAGTTCAGATAGTGGCAATTCAAGTTAGATTTTTTAGTCTAGCTGCCCAGAAATGGATATTTTTAACCTAGATAGTGGCATTTTAGTTAGGCACCCGGAATATTGAGATTTACCTTGCCGTTGGTTTCCAGGCTTACATGCATTGGCCAATTCATAAACTAAAAATCTCATTTTTTTCATATAGCAGTAATGCAGTACCAGAGTTCCCGTATACATTGATGGCATTTCAGTGTGCAGCTGAATACATCTTGTAATTGTTATGTTTTTTTAGCTGGCACCTATACACACTTGTAGGATGTGTGGGTCAGTTTTTTTTAAATATTTCTAGTGAGTCTCTTTCTGACTGAGCCTGTGTACATAATCCTTGTACCAGGAGTCCTAGCTCCCCAAACATATAGGTTAGTCCAGATAGTGGCAATTCAAGTTAGATTTTTTTTAGTCTAGCTGCCCAGACACGGATGTTTTTAATCTAGATAGTGGCATTGTGGCGCCCCTGACCTGGTCAGGCACCACTGAGTACTGCACCCATGCTGGGGACAGTACAACACAGGTAATCCAGAAGGCTGACCGAGGTGTGACTACACAGGCGCATAGTGATCAGGTCTCACACATGTACCTTTGAGAGGACCCCTGGGGATCCCAGGAGGGGGCGAAGCCTCCACCTCCACCCGAGGGGTGGAGGGGGCGAAGCCTCCATCTCCACTCGAGGGGTGTGGTAGAGAGCCTGGTTGCTAGGTGGCGTAGGCAGGCACAAAAGGGAAAAGAGGAAGGAGGAGGAGAGGAGCAGTCTGAAGCAGAGTGTGGAGGAGTGAGGAGCATGGAAGTGGAGCTCAGACAGGAGCAGCAGTGCAGGTCCCAGGAGTGAGCCGGTTTAGTGTGCAGCTCAGGGAAAGCAGACGTGAGGAGCAGACCCTGGAGCTGTGGCAGTCTAACAGCGTCCGCGCAGTGACTACCGACGGGGGAGAACGGTCACCTGGGAGTGCTACCCGAAATCCACACACAGCTAAAGAGAGAGCAACGGAGTGGAAAGTAAGGAGACTGTCAGGGAGAACCAGGCCCAAATGGGTAGCAGGTCCCAGTGCAGGGATAGATTCACCTTTCCTTTGCCAAACCTGCATGAGGGGGCACTTTATACCCCCAAGACCACACTACAGAGTCCGCAGCCACGTAGCCACAGTTAGGGCCCATAGTTCACAGGAGGCAAGCAGCCGGAGTGTCCTGGTCCAGGCTACAAGCAAACGGGCCAAAAAGAAGGGGAGAGAGGCGCCAGCAACTTCCCTGGGCGACCCCAGCAGGGCTTCAAGCAGGGGTTACCCCAAAACACAACGGGCTAAGGAAGGCGAGTTGGTAGTCACCCTCATCAGTCAGCCTGAAGGACACCTGGTTCCAGCCTGGTTCATCCCAGCTACGCCCGGGTTACTCACCCTGCCACCATCAGTGAGTAAAACCCCTGAAAGACATCCTGCTTGTGCGTGTGAGTCATTCTGCGACTTGTAGTTCCACACACCTACACGGGACCCTGGGGCATGCCTCACTCTCAGGAGGCTATTACAACTGACTGCACCTACCATCAGCCCTAGGCACCCCCTAACCTGCAGTGTCGGTCTCCACTGACCGCAATTCTGAGAGTGGCGTCACGACAATCAAAATAGAAGATTCCCTACCTGTGACAAGATCCAGCCGCGTGGAGTCCCTGAAGGTAATGCACCGCTGCACCGACACCGAGCCTCGGGGCCCCACACATCTGGCGTCACGAACAGGATAAGGACTAGACCTGTTCAGACAGGTGACCATGTGCCTGGGCGGTCCGCTTGGAAAATTGGAAGCGCCGCCATATTGCCACCATGAAAAGCGCGCTGAAAAACAACAGCAGCCCGCGCTTGGAGAAGTTACCGCCCACGAAGAGGTGTGGCTACCCAGAGATCCCCTGCAGAGTCCTGACCTCGCAAGTGATGAGAGCGGAGGCGTTCAGAGACGTCGGGACAGAAAGGGAGCCAGAAGCCTGCTGCTGGGAAAGGAGTTGCAGGAAGTGAAGGAATTGGCACTTCGGCTGCAAGAAGAAGTCAGAAGTCTGCTGCTGAGAGAAGACCTGGAGAGCAGCGACGACGCGGTGAAGATGGCGTCTGAAGATAGGAGCCCAGAGCCGGGTTCCGCTGCCTGGTGGGCCCGGGAGCTTGCCCAGTTCAGTGACCGACTGGAGGCGAGGATCGTGCAGCAGATCAGAGAGGGACGCACGGAGCTTCTGGAGATGGCTGCGGCGGTTCAGGCCTACGAGGGGAGAGCCACGCGACGAGTGCCAGACCGAGCGGCGACGACTCAGACCCCGATGATGCCACCGATGGGTGAGTCCAGTGTTGCCCCTGCCAGCGCGAGTGCCCCGACCCCTGCTGCCACGCCCGCGGTCCCTGAAGAGGCGCCCGGCGCGGCGACGCTGAATCAGGCCGCAGCCACGCCAGGTGCGGCCCGCCAAGCCCAGGCCGCCGCAGCGATGCCCTGCCCGGCCCGCAAAGATCCGGCTGCCACCGCAACCCTCCTCCACGCCGCAGGTGCGACGCTGATCCAGGCCGTCGCCATGCAGGGCGCGGCCCGCCAAGACCAGGCCGCCGCCATGTCAGGCGCGGCCCGCCAAGACAAGACTGTACCACTGTTTACCCCGGCCTGCAAGGCCAGAGCAGACACCGCTCCCCAGTCTAGGAAGTCCCTGATAGGAGAGGACCCCGAATACTGGAAGCTGAAGGCTGACCTAGAGGCCCAGTTCCCACAGGAGATGGTGGACCGGTATCTGCTCCCTCCGCACACCCCCAGGAGGATTCCGGCAATATCCACGCCAAAAAGTCCACTGCCCAGGCCGGCTGATGAACACCCATCCCCAGCGCTGCCACAACAGGAGTGCTCAGAAGAACTAAGGGGGAGGGGAGGCCAGGAAGCTGAGAAGCTGACCCCAGAGCCATCAGCAGTGGATGCAGCACCAGTCCAAGAGCCCGAGATGCTGCCGTACTCCCGCTGGGATGAAGAGAGCCCGACAGCCTCCGCTGAGGAAGATTTGTCAAGATACCTCACCTGGGAGCCTGCAAGCAGTGAAGTAGCAACCCAGCAGAATCCAGCTCGCAAGACACGGCGCCGCAGCAGAACAAAGTTTTCCCCTGCACAGCAATCTCCGAATAGGAAGGATGAAGTAACAGCCAGAGACTTGGAAGAGAAACGGTCTTTAAGGAGAGCCAAATCCCAGGTCAGAGGCCCACTTTGTCGTGGAGTAGTGGAAGACTTTAGTTTAAAATCAGGATATGGCTTTATAGTTGCACCTGGCATGAAAGAAGGTATCTTTGTAAACAGAAGGGACGTTAGAGCCCATTTGCCTAGAGGACATCCAGGAAGAAACTTACAGATGGGAGACTCAGTGGAATTCACCATGCACCAAGGAGAACGCGGATGGTACACACTAGATGTTACACCATGTCCCAGAAGTCCCTACAGTAATCCTGCAAAAGAAACAGACACAGAAGAAGAGGAAAGAAAAGACAAAGAACCCATTGATGAGACCACTACAGATGATGACAGAGATGGAGAAAGCAACAGGTGCCACAGGCCTACAGGCCCAAGCCCTGGTGAGGAGGAATCTGTGTAAAGCATGTAAAGTAAAGTAAAGTACAGAAGTTAAAGTTTGAAGTTTTGCAATGTTTACATGTTCAAGAAATGTGCCCACATGAACTAATGTGAGAAACCTCTTTTTGCACTTTGAAAAATGAACCTTAAGGCTATGAACTGGCTATAGCCACAAACTCTCGCAGTGTAAATAGTTACCCCAGAGGTACCACCACCAGAGCCAGCCTGTTTAGGGGCCTGGCTCGCCTGCAACCAGGGAGCATGCCTGTTTATGGGGCCTGGCTCTCCACCACAAAGAGGGTACCTGGTCAGCACCAACTGTGGAGGCCGCCTCTGCATCCTGCCAGAAGAGGCTGAAGGCGCGGCTCCACCAGGCCAGGTATACCCTGAAACCACCAGACCATGAAAGCCGCCTCTACATCCTGCCAGAAGTGGCTGAAGGCGCGGCCAACGAGAGAGGGTTTAGGGTGGGTTAACGGACTTGTGGGTGGAGGGTGGTGATGTATGGTACCTGGTGGTTTTAAAACGTTTTACCATGTTTTAATGTTTTACGCATTTTAAAATGTTGTCTTGCAGCCCGAGGACGTGCTGGTGATAACTAAGGGGGAATGTGGCGCCCCTGACCTGGTCAGGCACCACTGAGTACTGCACCCATGCTGGGGACAGTACAACACAGGTAATCCAGAAGGCTGACCGAGGTGTGACTACACAGGCGCATAGTGATCAGGTCTCACACATGTACCTTTGAGAGGACCCCTGGGGATCCCAGGAGGGGGCGAAGCCTCCACCTCCACCCGAGGGGTGGAGGGGGCGAAGCCTGCATCTCCACTCGAGGGGTGTGGTAGAGAGCCTGGTTGCTAGGTGGCGTAGGCAGGCACAAAAGGGAAAAGAGGAAGGAGGAGGAGAGGAGCAGTCTGAAGCAGAGTGTGGAGGAGTGAGGAGCATGGAAGTGGAGCTCAGACAGGAGCAGCAGTGCAGGTCCCAGGAGTGAGCCGGTTTAGTGTGCAGCTCAGGGAAAGCAGACGTGAGGAGCAGACCCTGGAGCTGTGGCAGTCTAACAGCGTCCGCGCAGTGACTACCGATGGGGGAGAACGGTCACCTGGGAGTGCTACCCGAAATCCACACACAGCTAAAGAGAGAGCAACGGAGTGGAAAGTAAGGAGACTGTCAGGGAGAACCAGGCCCAAACGGGTAGCAGGTCCCAGTGCAGGGATAGATTCACCTTTCCTTTGCCAAACCTGCATGAGGGGGCACTTTATACCCCCAAGACCACACTACAGAGTCCGCAGCCACGTAGCCACAGTTAGGGCCCATAGTTCACAGGAGGCAAGCAGCCGGAGTGTCCTGGTCCAGGCTACAAGCAAACGGGCCAAAAAGAAGGGGAGAGAGGCGCCAGCAACTTCCCTGGGCGACCCCAGCAGGGCTTCAAGCAGGGGTTACCCCAAAACACAACGGGCTAAGGAAGGCGAGTTGGTAGTCACCCTCATCAGTCAGCCTGAAGGACACCTGGTTCCAGCCTGGTTCATCCCAGCTACGCCCGGGTTACTCACCCTGCCACCATCAGTGAGTAAAACCCCTGAAAGACATCCTGCTTGTGCGTGTGAGTCATTCTGCGACTTGTAGTTCCACACACCTACACGGGACCCTGGGGCATGCCTCACTCTCAGGAGGCTATTACAACTGACTGCACCTACCATCAGCCCTAGGCACCCCCTAACCTGCAGTGGCGGTCTCCACTGACCGCAATTCTGAGAGTGGCGTCACGACAATCAAAATAGAAGATTCCCTACCTGTGACAAGATCCAGCCGCGTGGAGTCCCTGAAGGTAATGCACCGCTGCACCGACACCGAGCCTCGGGGCCCCACAGCATCTTAGTTAGGTACCCGGAATATTGAGATTTACCTTGCCGTTGGTTTCCGGGCTTACATGCATTGCTCAATTCATAAACTAAAAGTCTTATTTTTTCATATAGCAGTAATGCAGTACCAGAATTCCCTTATACATTGATGGCATTTTAGTGTGCAGCTGTATACATCTTGTAATGAGGAGGCATGCTATTCCATCCGGTTTGTGTTTATTTGGACCATCATTTATTTTTCAACAGGACAATGACCCCAAACATACCTCCAGGCTGTGTGAGGGCTTTTTGACTAAGAAGGAGAGTGATGGGGTGCTACGCCAGATGACCTGGCCTCCACAGTCACCAGATCGGAACACAAACAAGATGGTTTGGGGTGAGCTGGACCGCAGAGTGAAGGCAAAAGGGCCAACAAGTGCTAAGCATCTCTGGGAACTCCTTCAAGACTGTTGGAAGACCATTTCCGGTGACTACCTCTTGAAGCTCATCAATAGAATGCCAAGAGTGTGCAAAGCAGTAATCAAAGCAAAAAGTGGCTACTTTGAAGAACCTAGACTATAGGACATATTTTCAGTTGTTTCACACTTTTTTGTTAAGTATTTCATTTGACACGTGTTAATTCATAGTTTTAATTCCTTCAATGTGAATCTACAATTTTCAGAGTCATGA
Organism: Anomaloglossus baeobatrachus; assembly: GCF_048569485.1. NCBI lineage: Eukaryota > Metazoa > Chordata > Amphibia > Anura > Aromobatidae > Anomaloglossus > Anomaloglossus baeobatrachus. Next base: position 156,469,305 of record NC_134354.1, on the reverse strand, counting down.
AAATAAAAAAAACCTCTTTGAATGAAAAGGTGTGTCCAAACTTTTGGTCTGTACTGTATATATACTGTATATATACTGCATATATATATATATATATATATATATATATATATATATATATACAGAAAATATGTCTTTCTGTAGCTGTCCACAGGTTGTCCTTGGCTCTTGGACCACTCTTCTGATAATTGGTTTCACTCCTCTGTCTGGAATCTTTTGGGAGCATCTAGTTTTGGCTAGTTTATGATGACATGATGTTGTTTCTTCTCCCTTATTATGGCTTCAACAGTGCTCACTAGAACCCTCAGTAGTTTAGTTAAAATTTCCTTTTAATGAATGCCATCAGTATGTTTTGTCACGCTCAGATTGTGAAGGTCTTGAGACAGCTCACTGGATTTGCCCATCATGAGATGTTTCCTGCGTGGTGTCTTGGTAGTGAGACACTTTATAAAGTATGTAAAAATAGCAGAAATGTTTTATTTGTCTTGCCAGGTACTAACAAATGCGTTCTTATGCACAACTTGAGGTTCTCAATGTGCAACCAACATATAGAGATAAATGACATATCAAGTGTTACAATTGATTTGTTTTAATGTTATATTGGCAAAGAGTGGCTCACAATCGAATGTTTTGGGAATAGCTAACATTTTAAAACACTACCACTTTCAATTTATATAACCACATTTAAAACATCTCAGATATTCTAATCAGGTTGCCCCACTTTTAGGGATAAGACAAAATAGATTTGTATCCAGCATCCGCAAATGAAAATCACATCTTTATTGAATTGGTTTAAAACATAATAAATTTGAGCATAGACAGTATAGACAGACCAGTCTACGCGTTTCGGGCAAAGCCCTTAGTCTCGTCAAGACTAAGGGCTTTGCTCGAAATACGTAGACTGGTCTGTCAATATTGTCTATGCTCGATTTTATTATGTTTTAAAACAATTCAATAAAGGTGTGACTTTTATTTGTGGATGCAAGATACAAATCTTTTTTGCCTTAGCCATGGATCCAGGAAGCGGTCTGTAGTTCCGAGTACTGCAGCTGCATTATACTTAGCAATTGGTCGGAGCTGTCTGAACTTCACTTGTTGAACATTTGTCACACTTTGAGGTTTATTCCTGAAAAGCTTTAGTGAGAGTATTTGTCAAAAAGCAGTTGCTTTGGCCAACACTTCTGAAGCCTGAGTCCAATATTTGTTTAAAGATATCGTCAGTGAATATTCAGTAATAAGTAAATAGTTGAGGACAACTGCACATACATTTTTCTACTGAAAACTATATATTGTAAAAAACACTAAATTAGAAAACATATCTTTGGGATTTATGGATGTATGTAAAAAATCATGGTGAGAATGCTATGCAACTATATTTTTAGCTCTTGAAAGCATCCACATTGGTCACTAGTGTTGCAACAATTCCCAATACACAGTCTCACTCTGTTTTAAGTATTCAATTGTGTTGCTACAATTTTATATCCAACCTGGGCATTGATGGGATATTAAGAGGGCAGTTGTTCATTGTTTGGATACAATCACACGAACGTATGAATCGGACGAGTGCAATGCAAGAAAATGTTATTCAATGAGGGACAGCATATGCTCAGCTTTTTTCTTATCCAGATTCTGAATGAGAGAAAAGTCACAGCATGCTGCGATTCTCAGTGAGAGCCATGTCACTCGCACCCATACAAGTCTATGGTAGTGAGTGACTGCACTCGGATGATATCCAAGTGCAGTGTGATAATTGCATCAGCTGACAATGGAGGACATCGGGAAATTAATCCCTCTACTGCACAGCTGCCTCTCTCTCCTACGAAGCTGTGATCTGATCAAAGGATCGGATCTCAGTTGCATGACACTCGGCTCACACTGGCAGCACTGCGGGAGCCGTGGTTCATTAGCATATCGCATCCAATGCACTCACATTGGATGCCATACCATCGTGTGAATCCAGCCTTAATCTGAGTGTATTACTAAACAATTGCTTATGAAAAATGAGCAAACAATACCAAGAATTGCTTTTGTAAACTTGTACCTGGTCATGCCTAATGTTTGTAGCAGATCATAACTAGAGATGAGAAGATTTTTTTAAATTTACTGGGTTCCACAAATTTTCCCTAAAGTTTGAAAGATGGAAAAACACATTCTAAATGGTATGAAGCATACATGTTGTTAGTAATTGCTAAAGAATCTAAATTGCAAGGAAATAAAATATTTGGAATGCAAACGTAGATGAAATTCCTAATGAAATTAAGTAGAAATGCTAAATGTTTAGTGGGCAGAGGTAATCACTGTTTCTTTCCGTAATACAAATAGCCTGGATTTTCATTTAGTGTGCTGAATGCCAGGGAAGATTTAGGAAGTAAATAATTATTTACACACATTGTATTTCAATTCTATTTTAGTATTTGAAATTTCAACTTTTCTTCAACTGGTCCACTTTCAAAGTAAATTATAACCCTTTCTTAGCAAATTATATTCTGTGAATTACACACATGTACCGAGCTGTCAATGACTCTGTTAAAGTTTGCCTTTTGTCTCTTATCCTATAATCAAGTTATTTTCCGAAGCTTTTGGTTTTATTTCTGGTTTCGCAGATGTTCAGACTACAACCTTGTTAGTGTTTTATTTATTCTAAATGCAGCTCACATTGTCTACGTTATAGTCAGTTTATCAAAGAACTGGTACATCTTGTTAGGATTAATTCCAGATACTTCCACTACAGACTACAGCTATGATATTTCCCCTCTAATAAGATGTTAATTTTAGAATAAAATGTGATGATTCTAAGTACAAATGTAACAAATGTTAAGCTAATAATTAACTCCTTAGTGACTGAATCAATTTTGACCTTAATGACCAGGCCAAGTTTTAGTAATCTTCCCAGTGTCACTTTATGCGCTGAGAACTTTGAAATACTTTAATGAATTGCATGGATTCTTAAACTGTTTTTTTGGGTTTTTTTCATGATACTTTGTTAATTATGTTAGTGGAAAATTGATATAATTATTTTTTTGCGTTTATTTGAGAAAATATAATTTTGGCAAAAATGTCGAACATTTTGTTATTTTATGCCTTCAATTTTTATATATTTAAAACAGTTAATCATGTACAAAATAGTTATTAAATAACATTTCCTATCTGTTTTTTAATCTTTGCATTTGACTCTCCTTCTGAGAGCAATGACTTTTTTATTTTTCCATTAATATTGCCATATGAGGGATTAGTTTTTACAAGACAAGTTGTTCTTTTGAAAGAAACTGTTTTACCATACTGTGTACTGGAAAATGGAAAAAAGTTCCAAGTGCGCTGAAATTGCAAAAAAAATTGTTTTTGAGGACTTTTATTCCCATTTTTCACTATATGGTAAAACTGATGTGTCAGTATGATGCCTCACATCGGTATGACTTCGTATATACCAAACATATATACTTTTACTTTTAGTTAAGGGGTTAAAAAAATTAGAAATTTGTCCCAATAAAAATTACGCTTTTGTTGCCATTTTCCGAAACACATAGAGTTCAAATTTTTTAGGATCTGGGGTTTAGTGATGGCTTATTTTTTGCATCTTAAGCTGAAATTTTTAATTTTACAATTTTTGCGCACATGCTACATTTTGATCACCTGTTATTTCATTTCAATAAAATTTGTGGAGACCAAAAAACGTAATTTTAGCATATATAATTTCTTTCTCACCACACCATGTACCGATCAGATTAATTGATTTTATATTTTGATAGATTTGGCATTTCTAAACTCGGCAATACCAAATATGTGTATATTTTTCCTTTCTTTAACTGTTTTATTTGAAATTTGAGCTTCATTTGAGCTTTTTTTATTTTTTAAAAACTTTTTTTACCTTTTATATTAATTTTACTAGTCCCTCTAGGGGACTTTATCACTGCAGGGTCCGATCACTTGATTTTTTCTGCTGATCAAAGCCTCATTGCTCTAATCAGCAAAAATGCAGCATTCCTGTGAGTGGCGGCGCTCTGTCAGCTCTCAAAGGAAGTTCGCCATAGTAGTGTTAGGGGTCATCAACTGACCCCACGCTACCATGGCAACACATTGACTCCCCATGACCATGTCATAGGGTCGCCGATAGCGGTGCGGAACTGAGCGTTACCCGACACTGCCATTTCAATTGTGATCTCAGTATTTGACAGTGCAATCTAAGGGGTTAACAAGAGCAGGTGGATTAATGATCCACCTGGGCCTATTGAGCACACATGTCTGCTAATTAGATCAGCAGACGTATGTGGGGATTACTGCAGGATCGCCGCCGGAGCCCAAGGTAACCGCAGTGACATGACCAAAGACATACTAGTATGTCATTGGTCATAAAGGGGTTAAATCTGAATCATTTTTCAAAGGTCATTTTATTTGGTTTAGGTGTTAAAAGTGTTAAAAGTTTAGCAGCAATTTCTAATTTTTTAAAGAAATTTATAAAACATATCATCAGAAACTGCCATTTGGCCAAATGTCAGGGCCAAGTCAGAAGGTGCACTGTTTGGCTTTTGAACAATTAATTTTGCTATAATGGTTTGCAGGCAACATTTGTGGAGCCCCTAAGGTGCCGTAAGAGTAGAAAACCCCCGAAAGTGACTCAATTGTAGTAATTACACTCTCAATGAATTTATCTATAGATGCAGTGGCTATTCTCTAACATCCACACCTTGTCTTTTTCTGGATAATTGCAAACATGCCAGCCAAGTCCACATACATTATGCTCAGATTATACTTCAGTCGACATACACCCCGTAAATTGTTACGCTCTTTCCACACATTGTCATTTAGTGTGGGCTAGCCCACGGTGGGGCTCAGAAAAAAGTGGGCATTTGGATTTGGAGTACAAAGGGTATTAGCCCGGTAGATTTTCCAAAGTCTTTGTTCTAACAGTAATGTTTAAGCTGCCTATATTTCCAGTGATAAATGATGGACCTGAATGGGGTCCTTTGCAGGATAAGTTAAAGGTTTATATTAGTAATATTTTGGGGTACAAAACATTTTTTAATCATTTTCAGTATTAGAATGAGATTGCATTCTTCTATTGTACACTAGGGTTTCCGAGTAAATTCCACAAAAATACAAATTGTCTCTTCAGGGAGGAAGGAGATTAACTCTAGTGCAGCCTATTGTAAGTAGCAATCCTAAATGTCAAAATTGGCCCTTTAATGAACCTTTTCATATGACTCACGATTTATGTCAGTTTGGAACCTCAATCGAATCTGGCATAAATCCGCAGATATTTAGCAAATATATTGATCAATGCAATTGTGCTCGAATACCACGACAAGGTAATCTCTTTCTGAAAAGCCCCATTTTAGGGTAAGTTCACACAGTGCGTTTTTCGCGCCGTTTTTGCGCGTTTTTCAGGTGCGTTTTTGGCCTCAAAACTGCATGACTTTGCTTCCCCAGCAAAGTCTATGCGTTTTCATTTTTGCTGTCCGCACACAACTTTTATTTTAAGCTGCGTTTTTGAGCTTAAAAAAAAAATGGACATGTCAATTCTTTCCTGCGTTTTTCTGCGTTTTCCCCCCATGCAATGAATTGGAAAAACGCAGCAAAACGCAGAGATCAAAAACGCATCAAAACGCAGCCAAAAACGCACCAAATCGCGGCAAAAACGCATGCATTTTTTGCCGCGTTTTTTGGCCGCAGGTGCGTTTCTGTGCATTTTTAGCGGCCAAAAACGCACAAAACCGCAGCGTTAAAAAAACGCAGCATGTGAACTTAGCCTTAGGAAGTAATAACTTTGGAAAGCTTCAAGAGATCCCAGTGATTCTGAGATTATTTTTTTCGGGACACAATGTATTTTATTAGAATGGTAAATGTATGTCAATATTTTTTAGTTTATTTGTGAAAATATCGGAATTTTGATGAAAATGTTGAAAAGTTATTCCTCAGTACACCAATACTCCCACGTGTGGTGGAAAACTGTTTGGGTGTATGGCAGGGCTTAGAAGGGAAGGAACATTATTCAAGCGGAGATTTGGCAGGAACAGACTATTGCAGGCGCCATGTCCTATTTGAAGAGCTACTATGGTGCTTAAAAAGCAGAAATCACTTACATATAACCCAACCTCTTGAGGAGTTTGTTTAAGGATGTATTGATTATTTTAAACCCACAGATGATTCAAAGAGTTGTGCAGCATTGGGCTGCAGAGATAAAAAAAAAAATTCCACTAAAATGTTGTTTTCAGCCCAAGTTTTTAATTTCAAAAAAGGCGATTAAGAGGAAATTGACCACATAATTTGTTACACAATTTCTCCCATGTTCACCAATATCCTTTATATGGTTAGAAACTACTTTTCAGACACAGTTGAAAGCTCAGAAGGGAAGTGAAGCGGTGATAGTATTGACACCACAGATGTTAAAAATCAAAAATCAAAAATGTTTATACCATTCTGTGGTGAACAGCTAATATGTGCAATTTTATCAATAATATAAGGTCTTAGCCCAAGATTTTTTTATTTTATTTCACAATGAAAAATGGCTACAAAAGCACCATAAATTGATGCACAATTTCTAATGAATGTGGAAATACCCCCCATTTGACTGTATAATACTGTTTGGCCACACAGAAGGGCTCGAGAGGGAAGCAATGCTATTTGAATTTTGCATTGCAGATTTTTCTACAATAGTTTGCTCCTGATATGCCTAAACAGTGGAAACTCTCTCAAATAAGCCTTAGAGGAATTTACCTCCTCTGGGTATTTATTTTTGGGTATATAGACTATTTTTTATGTTATGGGCATTTTCCAGAAACAAATATGCAGTGGAAGTTGCAGAGTGAAAATGGAAAATATGCCATTGTAGTGCCCAATACATTGTAGCACCCAATACATTGTGCCCAGCCTGTGTTTCTGTAACCAAGCATCCATAAAATATTTGGACTGTCCTCACTGCAATAATGTAAAATGTGTAGATGCGAACTGTGGTTTAGGCATATTTTGGGGCTCAGAAGGGACAGTTACATTCGGATTTAGGTGTGCAGATTTTGCTAGATTTCTTTTGGTGGGAGCCATGTCGCTTTTCAGTGCCTTTGTGCTACCAGTAACTTTGAAACCCCTATATTTATTTTAACAGATGATGTACCAAAGTGTGGACTTTTTTCGCATTTACCATGTGCTGTACACTGAGCACTTACAGTACATCGGGATTTTCATCTACATATCTGAAGCACATGATTTAGATGAAGCCTCGAACGGATCCATTCACTAATGAGGCTGGCAGAATACAACATACTCTCTACTCTGCTACATTTTGAGGCTGTGGTAAGCAGTGACATTAAAAAACTTAACTTCTCACTGCGGCATCCGGAATACACTGAGGGTAGTGGCTTAGCCTATAGGTGTGAGAAGCCTTGACATCAGTCAGGTTTCTGAAGTTCCAATGTTACTTATTCCCACATTACTCTCTTTCTGAGCCGCCAACTGTGAATGCAGATGAACTTGCTGTTTGTTGGCTTGACTGCTCTGCCGCTGTGACACACGGTGCGACGGTCTGTTAGTGACTTCACATGCAGTCACAGTTGGCGGTTCACACAGAGGGTGCCATGGGAGCTGCCATATGTGAACTCTGGTGTCCTGACCGACATCATGGCTTCTCATAGCCATGGGCTCCCACACTGCCCTGTGTGTGTTTCAGAAGCTGTGTTGAGTGGTCACATTTTCTAATGACACTGCTCATCGTGGCCTCTGGATGTAGCACAGCCAAAGATCATTGTAGCACATTATTGTGGATTATGTCAGACTTGCAGGGGGTGTTTGTGTTTTTTTTTTTCAAATAAAGGATTTTTCTGTAATTGTGTTTATTTCTTTTGACTTACAAGGTTAGTAATGGGGTGTTTCATAGACACCTTTTCATTACTAACCTGGGGCTTGATTTCAGTTGTGATTTTTGTCAAATCACACCTACCATCAAACCCATATATCACCCCGACTGCTACTGCATTAGGACCATTAGGTTCAGCTGGGTAATGAGCCTGAATGGGCACATCTAATTGATGCCAAAAGGAGGGAGAACTGCACATCTTTTTTAAAATTATTTAAATAAATAATTTAAAAAAATGTCTTGGGATCCTTTCTATTTTTTATAATCAGCCAAGGTAAAGCTGACATCTGAGTGTTGCAGCCTGTAGCTGCCTCTTTTACTCACGCTTGATATCAAAAATAGGGTGGGAGCACAGTAAAATTTTTTAGTTCATTTTTTTTTTTTTTAAATATTGGGCCCGAAAACCCCAGCCATGACCATAATTTACATGGCTATGATGAGGCCAGAAGTGCTCACATTGATAAAGCTTGCGTATTGCCTCCTCTACAACCATTCAACAAGCTTTATTTGGATGACAAATCAGGACAAGTAGACGGACATACAGGTAAATGACACTTGGTGTTGGGTATAAACCCCGAACTTTACAGTTTAGGTAATCATGATGAATGGTATCCTTTATGAATATCAACAGTATGCTCTATGAAAATTTGTTGAGATATTCAGTTTCTATAAATCTGTTCTTTGCATGCTTTGTGAGCATTTTCAACACCTCGGCAATGATTCAGCAAGGTGTTTTCAGCAAAAAACTGTTGTAAAACACCTAAAAGAGTTGCAATTTTATCTCCTATTATGGAGTTGTGCATCAACTTTGTGACATTAGGCATTTTCACCCCAGTTTCCAGTTTCTCTGCCAGAATGGGTGGAACTAAAGAGAACCCAAAGCAGGAAGGGTTGTGGTAATACCCACCTTTCAGAATCATTAATATTGCTGACATTTCTGATGCGTGTATATATATTACTCCAGTCCTCAAAAATTTTGCCAAGATGTACAAAGTTGCATGCTGATAATAACGAAAAAAAAAGAGAAATTCAGCTCACCGATCTTGCTGATCACCGCTCTCTGTCTGGACCCAGCGTACGGAAGGCTTGGCTGCCAATATAAGAATATGAAGAAAAGAAATTTCCAGCGCAGTCCTCAGATATAAGTTAAAAGAATCCAACGTTTATTGGGGTAATTCCATAAAAATATGCAAGGTGAACAGCAAAGAAAATAAGTAGATATTAGGACCCCATCAAACTACGTGTTTCGACACATAGTCTTAAGGGTGCTTTACACGAGACAATCTATCGTGCGGTAGATCGTTGGGGTCACGGTTTTTGTGATGCACATCTGGCGTCGCTTGCGACGTCGGCCTGTGTGAGATCTCCTAGCGACGCAGAATAGCTCACAAATCGTGAGTCATGTACGCGTCGCTAGGTTTCATAAAATCGTTTATGAAACATGGCGCCGGTTGTTCATCGTTCCCGTGGCAGCACACGTCGCTCCATGTGACACCACGGGAACGATGAACATCGCTTACCTGCATCCCGCGGCTCCCGCCGGCTATGTGGAAAAAAGGAAAAAGGAGGTGGGCGGGATGTTTACATCCCGCTCATCTCTGCCCCTCCGCTTCTATTGGCCGGCCGCCGCGTGACGTCGTTGTGACGCCGAACATCCCTCCCACTTCAGGAAGTGGATGTTCACCGCCCTCAGCGACGTTGCCCGGGAGGTAAGTACGTGTGACGGGGGTTTAACAAATTTGTGCGCCACGGGCAATCAATTGCCCTTGACGCACAAACGACGGGGGTGGGATCGATTGTGAAATCACACGATCGGTCTTCCCGTGTAAAGCAGGCTTTAGCCATGTTCCAATGACATGACTAAGACTATGTGTCGAAACGCATTGTTCGATGGGGTCCTAATATCTACTTATTTTCTTTGCTGACCGCCTTGCATATTTTTATGGAATTACCCCAATAAACGTTAGATTCTTTTAACTTATATCTGAGGACTGCGCTGGACATTTCTTCATGCTGATAAGTTGCACTAAATTTTTATTTGGAAAGCATCTCTTAGGGAATTTGACGCATCTTATTCCTGCATATATATTTGTTTTTTGCAGAAAGGTGACAGTACTTATCAATGCAAAAAATCTATCCTTGATTCCAGCTTAATGTTGTAAAGCATACATATCAATATACTATAGCTTACAAAAAACTGTGTATACTATTTCACAACATAGGATGAATTATGATTATTTAACATACACAGAACTTACATTTTTAAGTAGTTTTTCTACTTTGTCTATTAGTATAAAAGTATGGTAATTGTCAAATTATATTTTTCATGTGATATGCTTTAATTGCCCTCTAGTAAGGTTCTGCCTAAAGTAAAGAACTCTAAATGTTATGATCTGCTGCTAAGCCCCAGCAGGGCAAGGCACTGATGCTGAACTGGGAGAGCACTGTCATAGATGATAACTTCAATTAGGATTGCAGACAAGTGAGAATGTCCTCAAAGCAGCAATGCTGCAGGTAGAGCCCGGGGCAATTGAAATTTGACCTTTACACAAACAATTTGGTATTCTATGCATTTTATTTTTATTAGTATGCAGAAAAATATTATATATATATATATATATATATATATATATATATATATATATATATAAAATGTTATTTATTCCATAACTTGGAGTGTTTGTGTAAAACAATGTGACCTTAAATGACAGTTCAAGCTAAAATATTTCTGCATTTATAAACTAGGCATAAAATACCCTACATTTAATCCTTCGAAAATAAACAATACAATGCATCTAGATTCCCTATGCTCTATTGAATGTTTTCTTTATTTTCAAGATTTTAGAATTTGTACTTACATACTGAAAAGTCTTTTGTATATTTTTTAATAGATAAACACATTTAGATTTTATTTGGGGGAGGAGGGGAGACATAAAACAAGTTCAATTCTAAAAATCTACTCAAGTGCTCCAATTAGAGATTTTTCAAAGTTGTCTTTTCTATAATAAATATATATTACAAAAGAAGTTGCTAACAAAAAGGAACAACATTCTAAAAATAATGTGAATTTTCCAACACAAGTAAAATAAAAAATAATTTTGTCACTGCAAACAGAGAGATAAGTGGATCGATTTATGATGAATCGAGTTGGATTTGAATATACTGGCTTTTCTATAATGCCCTGAAGTTCTGACATTTAGCAGATTATCATACCTTATATACTGGTGGTCAGGCAGAGATAAGCATTCACAGTGGACTAGTCGGGCACAGAACTGGCAGTTTCGATCACCTGATTCCAATGGATACGGGAAATACAATGCCTTCAAAAAGAGATCAGAACTCGAGAGCTTTTCCACGTGTTTTCACATTACAACCCAAACAATGTATTTTTTGGCATTTTACATGATATGCCATCAGTACCAACTGGACTTTTTATGGCTTGCTCTCAAAAATGGCTCAATTAGCACATAAAACAAGGGGTTTCCATAGCTTGTAATTGAGTTATATAAATGTAAATTGGGGTATCTACAGGAAAACCTGGTCACCATATTGCTAAATTTGTAAGCAGAAAATTAATTCTACCCAAATAAATTTACTTGTTAGTATTTGTAACTAGAGATGAGCAAAGCTTTCAAAGTTTGGTTCGCTGAGCATTACCGAACTAATGCTATTTTCGCCGAACCAAACTCCGCACCTTATTGAACCTTTTCAAACCCCATTGATTTCTTTGGGAGGCCAAACATAAGGCAATTAAAACACCTTTAAGGAGGTCAAAAAGCTTCCAAAACAGCTGAAATACATTTTACAATGCAGCACTATTAATTTGGCCTAGGCATTAGATTCCTAAGAAACATAGAGGTGGATGAGAGACAGGTGTAGGGCTGGTGCTTCCATATCCCTGCAAGTACAGACAAGATACAACTTGGAGACCCATCTTGGAGTCTTGACATTTAAAAACCATTCAGGCAGACAGCAAGTCAGTGACATCAATTTCCCCCTAATTCCCTATAGTGTGCTTGCACAGCAGGGAACTATGATATATGCAACATACAGGATGTGGGCTGACATTTTAATTTTAAAAAGTGAGCACACAGGGACCGTGCCTTCTCCAGCAGTACATCCAGCTGTAATAGTGCCCTAGAAATTTTGGCACAACCAGGTTGATCCATGCAATACATGTGTGATTTCGCCCAGGCGTGATGCCACCATCAGATTTGCACTGTTATTGCACATGACCTTCCCTAGCTCCAGGTTCAGTGGAGACAGCCACTGATGAAACTGGGCCTGGATATTAGTCCACATCCCTGCAGTTGTGTGACTGTGTTATCCAATACATATTAATTTAAGCACTACCTGATTGTGTTGACTTACACACAGGATGTGGGCTGACTTTTTTATTTTACAAATCAAGAGATGCATGAATGACAGGCATAGGCGTCTTGCTCCCAGAACCCTAGCACTACAGACAAAATACAATTTGGAAATCCATCTTGGAGTCTTGAGATTAAAAATGAGCAAACCTGTTCAGTAAAGGTTTGCCAATTTCAAATTCGGTATGAACCTGACCTTGTTTGTTTGGGCTTGGTAACCCCAGGCACTTTCCCCAAAAGTCGATAATGTTCGTTTTTGTTCAGCCCCCAAACGCTGGCTGCATTTCCAAAAATGCTTTTAATAGCATTTTAGGTTTGTACAGGATTACAGTGCTGTCTGATGTGGAATGTTTAAAATCAGTGGAGGAGGTGGGGACTGTGGACCAGGAGAAGGCATTTGGAGTGCTGCGCTTTTTTTTCCTTAACTTTATTTTTGGATGTTGCTGCAGCCAATCATGGCATAGCACACATCCACAAGGTTCACATGGAAGGGCTTCTGTGATTGACTACCTAAGTTAAATGTCCGTGTGCATATTAATCACGGATATGTTGCGTATTCTTACTTGTTAGTGCCTAAAGGCTCATAGAAGGCCACTTAATAATAGTCAAATGTTTTCCTCTAAGCCATTCTTGGGTGTTTTTAGCTGTGTGTTTTCGGTCATTATCCTGTTGCAAGATCCATGACCTGCTACTGAGACCAAGCTTTCTGACACTGGGCAGCACATTTCTCTCTAAAATCCCATGATTGTACAATTTCATTGTACCCTGCACAGATTCAAGACACCCTGTGCCAGATGCAGCAAAGCATCCCCCCCAGAACATAACAGGGCCTCCTCCATGTTTCACAGTAGGTACAGCGTATTTTCTTGATATGCTACAGTTTGCTATCTGTGAACATAGAGCTGATGTGCCTTACCAAATAGTTAATTTTTTGTCTCATCTGTCGATAGCACATTCTACAAAAATCTTTGTGGCTTGTCAACATGTAGTTTGGCAAATTCCAGTCTGGCTTTTTTATGATTTTTTCTTTCAACAATAGTGTCCGCCTTGGTCTTCTCCCATGAAGTCCACTTTGGCTCAAACAAAGACGGATGGTGTGATCTGACACTGATGTTCTTTGAGCTTGAAGTTCATCTTTAATCTCTTTAGAAGTTTTGGCTCTTTTGTTACCATTCATATTAACTGTCTCTTTGATTTGTCATCAATTTTCCTTCTGCGGCCACATCCAGGGAGGTTGGCTACAGTCCCATGGATCTTAAATGTGCAACAGTAATCACAGGAACATCAAGCTGTTTGGCAATGGTCTTAAAACCTTTACATTTAACATGCTTGTTTATAATTTTCTTTCTAATCTTTGCTTCGCTATCTCTGGTCCATGTTGAGTGTGGTACACACCATGACACCAAACAGCACAGTGAGTATCTGTAGCTGTTTATACAGGTCCACTGACTGATTACAAGATTGTAGACACCTGTGATGCTAATTTGTGGACACAACTTGATTTAACATGTCCCTTTTGTCTCATTATTTCAGGGGTACTATCATTTCAGTCCATGCCTGTTTCATGAGTTTTATTTTTTTAAACATTTCTGTGGAAGCATGGTTGAAAAACAATATGACTTTCATTTGTTCATTTTCATAGATTTTTATTCATTATTACTTTCTTCAGATTTAAATTATTTCTGTGACCATTGTGGGTTTTTCTTTAATTAAACGAGGGGTACCAACAATTTTGACCATGTGTGTATGAGTCATTGGGACTTGTTTTAATTAGTTGCAAGTGCTCACCTGCATGGAGTGGTTATAACCTGGTTCTGATCACCTCTTTTTCACTAAGGGCGGCGTTACACAGGATGATATATCGTGCGATCACATGAGCGATCGCACCTGCCCCCATTGTTTGTGCATCACGGGCAATTTGTTTCCCGTGTCGCACAAAGTCGGTAATCCCTGTCACACGTACGTACGTCCCAAATGACCTCGCTGTGGGCGGCGAACATCCTTTTCTTAAAGAGGGAGGGACGTTCGGCATCACAGCGATGTCACACAGCGGCCGCTCAATAGAAGCGGAGGGGAGAAGATGAGCGGGACATAACATCCCGCCCACCTCCTTCCTTCCTCATTGCCGGTGGGATGCAGGTAAGCTGTGTTCATCGTTCCCGAGGTGTCACACGGAGCGATGTGTGCTGCCTCGGGAACAACAAACAACCTGCATCCAGGAATGTGACTGATATTTTGAAAATGAACGACGTGTCAACAAGCAACGATAAGGTGAGTATTTTTGCTCGTTAACAGTCGCTCGTAGCTGTCACACGCTACGATATGTCAAACAATGCTGGATGTGCGTCACGGAATTCGTGACCCCGATGACATATCGCCTGATATATCGTAGCATGTAACTGGGCCTTTAGACTTGTAGAAGTGCACTTGCACGAAACGGTCCGTCATCTGACCAAATCTGCACTTCACTGCACTTTGTGCTCCCCTCCTCCCACTCCTGTTTTGGCCTCCATTGAGAAGTGAATTTTAATATGTTGCAATAGAAGAAGATTTTATTCACTGGAAGTGAGTGCCATGGATTTCCTTCTGTGCTGAAGGAGATGTGACTTACGTAGCCAATGACACATGCCCTTGTGTCTGAACCTTGTGGATGTTTTTTCACTGTGATTGGCTGCAGGAACATCCCCAAATAAAGTTAAAAAAAAACATTTGCCGCACACATCTGGCTTCTTCTGAGTCCCCACCACCTTCACTCAATAAACACATCCCCCAACTCATCATACAGCACCATAGTCCTATCCAAAAGCATAACATGGAATTAGCAAAGCATTTTTTTTTTAAAATGTGATCAGTGATTGAACAAAACTGAACATTAGTGACTTTTGGGGGAAGTGCTTGGGGTTACCGAGCCCAAACCAAACAGGCTATGGCTCATACTAAATTTGAAATTGGTGAACCTTTATCAAACAGGTTTGCTTATCTCTATTTGTAACCACACACAGTTTTAAAGCATTTCTTGTTGACTATATTAAAAATAATTTGGTTTGTTGAATATTGAAATAGAAAAACTGTAATCATTATTAATCTTCTATGGTCCCCTGTTGCCAAAACCTAATATACTGTAGCTTTATCATTATAAGGACAAAACAACAGGTACAGCAGAATTGGTCCTCCAGGAGTTATATTTATGTGCTACTTTAAGTTGATCAAGCAGGGAACAAGATAACAACCAAAAAATTGTAGGTATGAGAGGCCTTTATCCATGAGAATAGTAGAGCAGAAACCGTGGAACTGTTTTATGAAATAAAAAAGATAAGGAAAAGAAATAGCTGTAGAGTATAATCTAATCATTACAGTATAGAACATACTGTACTTTTGTACTGTTCTGAAATACAAGCCAATGCATGAGGAAAGGGAATGTCAATACCAAAGCTGTGGAACAGCAGTGCTGATGTGCATCGACATGTATTATGAACATGGAGTTATCAGCTCAATTCATAAAGACTTTAGTGAAACAAATTGTGGGGGAGTTGTAAAACAAAATTCTTTTGTAATATCTAAAATAAAACTTGAACAAAATGTACAAATGGAATGAAATGCATAATGATTAATGTTTAAAATGTGTTGCTAACTGGTATGCTAATAATGTAAAGAGGTTATTCTAAATTCATCATTAAACTTCAGATGAGCTGGGCACTCTATGGTTTCATGCAAATTCAAACATTTTGAGAATCAATTTGTGGCTCACCCCAAAAAATTGTTTAGTTACAGTTCCCACAATGTTAAAACATCAGAAAGTAGGATAAGGTAATTTTGCATTTCTGTATGTGCCTTCCCTTAATGCTTTTCTGCAACAAGGCCTTACAAATTATCATATATTGTATAGGTTTTTAGAACCTGGGCCCTTTGGGATCACTGATTCCCAGTTCAGCACAGTTTGCACTCCAGAGTCTTTTCCATCTCTAGAGTCACTCATAAAGGGCTCACTCACATCAGTATATAACACTGCCGAGTGCCATCTTATGTTTTATTGGATAGCATTTGGACCAGTGTTATACTTTGAGGCAGTGTAGATTGCAATTTTTTTTCTCAAGCCAAGACAATAATTGCAGCATATTATAAGTGCCTTCACAAATCAGATCATTTGCACCCATACAAGTGCATGTGAAACATTGGACTGCACTCAGATGTCATTTGAGTGCAGTGCGATAAACGCAGGAGCAGGAAACTAGGAAGATGTAGAGATTAATCTCTCCATCATCTCCACAACTCTGATCTGATTGTTGTATGTGTGGGAATAAAATCACAATAAAATGACACCCTGCTCATGCTCACAGCAAAGTTTGAGCCCAATGTCATTAGCATATATCATCTGTTTCTCTTGCATCGGATGCTATACGCCAGTGTGACCCCATCCTAAGTCTCTTTCCTGTGGAGTGTAAACTCCTAAAGTTAATGGTGTCATCTCTTTCTCTCTCTTATAGAATCTAAGCTCTTATGGCCAGCAGGGTCCTCACTGTCCCGTATAGAATTTAAGCTTTTATGGTAGACAGGTTCTTATCTCTCTCTGAAAAGTGTAAGCATTTATTGTCAGCTAGCTTCTCTATTTCCTCTACCCCTCATTTATTTTCCGTGCACTCACAAGATTTTAGCTTTTAAGATTTGCACAAATGTATTCACTGCAAATCAAATTTTTAATAAATAGACTCCGATTCTGTTTGGCAGTGGCTGTCATACATTATATAGAACTTCTCAGTGTAGCTCTCTTCACTGTATTTTATGTCAGAAGTCCTGAAACTGGCTTGAAATGCATTATATGGTAAACTTATTTCTTCATTGCATATAAGGGCTCATGATTAAAGATGAACAAACCTATTCAATAAAGGTTTGCCAATTTCAAATTCGGTACGAGCCTTAGCTGGTTTAGTTCAGGCTCGGTAACCCGAGCCCTTTCCCCAAAAGTCATCAATGTTTGGTTTTGTTCAATCACTTATCACATTTTTAAAAAAATGCTTTTCTAATAACATGTTATGCCTTTGTATAGGATTGTGCCAACTCAAGCAGGAAATAAATAATGTATTTCTTGTGTCAGGTGTCTGACAGGTTTAGTCTTAGGGTTGCAAACCATGTGTTTGAAAAGGGAAGGGTACATCAACCATGAGTGGTAAATCACGACAAGGTTGTGTTAGAAAGGTGAATAGGTGGGGTGTTCTAGGTGTACGTGTGGGAAGTTCTGTTAGCTCTAGTGAGCAAACATAGGCTGATCCCATCCAAAGAGAAATGAGAGCCACTTCCATTATTGGACAGCCTACTCCAACTGACATTAACACCTGAGATTGAGGTGATGATGGTGAGACTCATACACCTCAGGTGCACGCCTACTTTCCTGTAATATCAGGTCAGGAAGAGGAAGAGTGGTACAACATAGAGCATGATGATGAAGCTTTAGATCCCACTTGGTGTGATCCCAGAGGCATGAAGCTGAGTAGCTCAGCAGATGACGAGGAGGAGAAGTAACACGAGGATGTTAAGTTGTCGATTCACATAGTGATGCAAACATGAGAAGTACTGACTCCTCAGCTTCAACTCTTGCTGTGGACAGCAGCGGTCACAGGTCTGCAATTCGCAGGGAGGGTTGCTTAGCTTAGGCCTTTTTTGAGACCACAAAGGATGACCAAACTTTCATTATCTGCCAACTTTGTTACTAACATAAAAACAGTAAGAGAGGGACGTGCTGTGATTCATACCTGGTGGCAAGAATTAAACAATTGTGCTGGAGGATGCTCACCAATTGGGGTTGCACACCACTGCACAACCACGGTTAAGGTCAGTGGAATAGTCCATGGGAGCTGGTGGAACCCATGCTGGCTGAATCTCTGTAACCGCTGCTTAGGTCTTGCTTCTGGGTAAACCACGTGATAGGGGAAAAACGTAGGTGCATCACTACAGGTCCTGCCACACGACTGACACAGGACCAATTGATCAGCAACCAAAAGTCCTATTAAAACAGGTAAAAAACACTGTGTTCCCAGAGCTAATCCTGCCGTTAATCCCTCGGTCGGTACATAGCATATAAAGGAACAAAGATAGCGGTCAGGTGGAGTGCTAAGGAACAAAATGATTTACTCAAAGGGTAAAAGAACAAACCTTTTTATTATTAAAATTCTCTAATGGCCACAACACGTTTTGACAGCAACTTGCTGTCTTCAGCAGGTGGTATAGAGGGTAAGGATAAGGAAGTGACATATATAGATAAAAAAAAAACACAGTGATTGGATATAATACCTAACAATGATTGGATACAATAAATCCATAATTAACCTTTAAAATACTGGTACAAAATGGATAAATATAAAAAAAGGAAGGGTAAGATAAATAAACAGAGAAAATACATACAAAGGTGAGGATAGGCGGACCCGTGTACACCGCTCAAATATACACGAGTATTCATGTCCACATCATCCATGTAAAAGCCTAAAATACATGCATAAATCCAACATAACCAGCCTCCACAGTTAACCCTATCAGAACTAGTGACAAAAGAATCACCAATAATCTTAAGGAAGAAGGAGTAATGTGAAACCCAAGATTGAAAAAATTATAATCAATGTTTGGTGACATTATCGATAGTAAGATTATGCCCCTCAGGTGCTAAAGTACACAAAATTAAAATCCAGAAACTTTCCTTTTTCGTTAAGTTATTTAAACGGTCGGGATCAGTGTCAATAATATGATCTATATTAGTAAGTTTCATCAGTTTGGGGTATATGTCACCCATCCTGGAATTTATGTCCCTCATGCCATGCCCATCCTAGTATATATCTCCGATATCCCAATATACATGTCTAAGCCACCTTGATGCAGTTCAGTTTCATGATGTTGGCAATCTTCTTTTAACCTAGGTCATCTTTATGTAAAGCACCAATTCTTTCTTTCAGAACGCCAGAGATTTCTTTGCCATGAGGCGTCATGTTGAACTTTCAGTGACCAGTGCTAGGTAGTGTGTGAGCGATAATACCAAATTTAGCACACCAGCTCCACATTCCCACCTTAAATCTTGTAATACTGAGTTGTATGACACCAGGGAGGAAAAATGGCTAAATTGGCATAATTTAGTCATTTTTACTTAATATGCCCACTTTTGTGACCAGTGGTTTAGACATTATTAGCTGTGTACTAAATTTTAGAGGGCACACGAAATTTACACTGATATACAAACTGTATAAGAGATAGACAATGCATAATGTCAATACCATGCACCCTCAGTCACAGGCGCACTAGTGTCAGCTACTGATGGTCCCCTCACTGTGCAGATTTTATCAGGTCTGCCTGGTGCGTTTGTCTGACCTAGGATTCTGTACCCCGTTGGTGTTCTGGGATTACTCCACTGGCAAATAACCGCCTGGGCCCTCAGGTCACTGTTTCACTCTTGACTGTCCTTCCTTTCTCCTTCAATGTCATTTCTCGACTACTACTCTCTCTCACACTGTCTGTCCACAGTCTGCCCCTCCTACCTGGTCGTCTAGTGGACTGGATTGGCTCCACCTCTAGGCGGCCATCCATTGGTCTGACCCTAGCCTAGTACCAGTCTATGGGGAATTTTGAGGAAAACAGGGATTATCTGGAGTGTTTTTGTTGTTACCGGCACTGGTCTTCTGGGTCACTAGGGGGTAGGCCCTGAATCCTGGTGGGGATGCAGTACCTTGTAGCTCCCTGATGGCTTCAGGGGCGCTACACGTGCAACGCTCCTAAAAAAATTAAAGGGTCTTAATTCTTTGTCTGCCCCAGGAGGTTGTACCTACATTAGGGTCATGAGCCAAATAAAAGAAAATTACTTTAGTATAATTTCTGATCCTTAACAAGAACTTTTGAAGCACCATTATAACAAAATTATTTTCTACTCTCTGTATAAGCAGCTCAAGCTCACATCAGTTTTTCTTTACAAATATATCAAATTTTAATTTTCCCTTTTAAAAAATCAATAACATTTAAATATTAAATGAAAAACATGTTTCAAATAGAAGTAACTGACTATGCACTGGTTTAAAGTCTTATGTGATAAACAACAGTTTTTAAAAATACAGTGCACCCCACTCTAAATAATTTTACAGCATACAAATTATTCTTAAATTGTGATTTTAATACATTTCTTAATTGTAAAAAATTGTTTAATTTTTTTCATGCTTCCCTGTAAGAATGCTAAAAATGGCAAATGAAACTATGGAAACAGAGAATTCGCATTGCTCAATAATCTAGCAATCACTAGGGAAAACTATAGCAACACTCATTTTCTTGCATCAATCATGGGTGAAAGCCTTCTGGCATGAAAATAGAGTTAAAAATAAAGGAAATGAAAAAATTCTATATGTCATTATTCCTTCTGTTTCTATAAATTTGGCCCAATGATTGAACCAGATGACGTTCAGTATTGCTCAGGACAGGTTCAATTCATTTCAGGCAAAATGGGTGAGAGAAAGAAAAAACAAGATTGCTTATAAATAAGTATCCACACTAAATATGTTGGACTGAAAGTGCAGCACGAGGTTTTAGTTTCTAATATCCTTTAACACCATTCAAATGACCTGAGACGTATGAATTTGGTAGCTCTGATTTAAATAGAAAAAAAATATTCTTACATGTAAAAATGATTCTAACACTCTGCACATATAAATCTGCTATGGATACCTAGCTTTTAGCCCTTCATGACCTTGGACGTACATATACGTCCTAGAAAAGGAGAGGATCCCAACCTAGGACATATATGCACATCCTGGCAATCTCTCATAGAGCATCGCTGTGCCCGGCTTTATCGCTGCCAGAGACTCGGCTTTCCTGACAGCTGAGCCCCAGTACTCATAGCCAGGGATTGTGCATGCACTGTCCCTGATTGTTTAACTCTTTAGATACCATGATCAATATCAATTACAGCACTTACAGAATTGAGAGAGGGATCTTGCTCCCTTTCCCTTCCGATCAGGACTCCCGCAATGTAACCGCAAGGGTCCAATCATTGCCATGTTGACCCAAGGTCATCATGACAACCTCAGGGTCACCTGACTACAAAGGAACCAAAAAAGAAAATAACTCCTAAAATCAATATTTATTAAAGTCAAATATTAAAAATGCTCAAAAATACAGAGCATAATAACTCCTATATTATCACAAGTAGTCAACTAGTCACGTGAAGTGTGTGGGAGGACGAGAAATGTACAGACCAGCTAGTGAGGGAAGGGGCTCTAGTTGTCTAAACGTTTATAGGTGAGCCCTAGGTAGCATGGCTCCAATATTTCTAAGAATGAAGAAATGAATAGCCTATTGTTGTTAGGGATATAACAGGGATAATCTCTCCCTCCCTTATAGCTACCTACCAGCGGAGGTGCACCTTAAAGTGTTGGGTACCCCCCGCTCCTCGTCGGCTTTCCCTAAGCTGTCCCTTTGACCCGCAAGTCGCAAAAGACCCACCACCAAGGAATAGTGCCAAGTAGTCAATAGGTCATTGTCAAATTGGTTACCTGTAAAATTTGGCAACCATAATACAACCCATCCTTAAATAAGGAAAGGAAAAGGCAAAACACACTACTATATAGTATATTTTTGCCTCAAAAAATGGGAATCCATACACGATTATTATCAAATGCTCTTAATGCAGTAATAGCCAATTTTCATTGTACATATATATATTCATGCACAGTAAACGAAGATGATGTTAAAGATACTAATGCACCGATGATGCACAAATATAACAAAGTGTAATCCCAGCAGGGAACTTATCTGCTGAGGTCACTGGTGACAATCCAACATCCCGACGCGTTTCCCCCCTAAAAATTTTTATTCTAGGGGTTCATCAGGGGAAGAAGAACCAAGGATTAATCACATCCAATTGCATCAACTTCATCAGTTTTTGTATCTAGACAAGAAAGAGATCGATTTCCCAAAAATTAGGGCACAAAGTAACATCCACAAAAAATAATAATAAATAAACATACATTCTCATTAGGATACTGAATAAAGAATCATCAGTATAAATACCTTGATGAATTTGGCTTTCTAAATATGAACAGACCGACCTCAATGGCCATAAATGAAGGGCAAGTCGTCTGGCAGGTATTCCCAGTTCAAGCTCTAGGTACAATGACCACGGTGTTCTGAGACGCAAAGCAGACAGCCATCCCTATAGTGTCTATTTATGTGTGCAGGCTAGCTACCACTAAAGAGGTACTTCCTGTCCTCGTGGCAGAGAACCGGAAATGGCCGCTATGCAGGGAATACGTATTACCAAAAAACCACATGGCCAAACCGGAAGTGGAACCAGAATAGTAAAAACGTCACTTCCGCTCCCGCGCATAGAAGTATAAACGATCCGATGCCCGTATCCTCGCGGTAAATACCGCTAACCATACCTATAATAGGCGTACCGCGCGCTACACCGGAAGTGACATCGGCAGTATTAGTCGTCACTTCCGCTACTGCGCAGAGAAACATAGATCACGCCGGAAGCGGCATCAGAGTAATCAGATGCCACTTCCGCTCCTGCGCGAGTGGGCATCAGCCAGACCGGAAGTGACATCGGAGCTACCAGACGTCACTTCTGCTCCTGCGCAAAACAGTAGCAGACGATCCCATTATTTATGCGGTAAATACCGCTAAACAAACCATAGTAGGCAGAATCGGAAATAGCAAAAACGGGCCACCAAATCAGCCCGCTCGCGAACGCAGCGACTCCAACATGGCTAGTAGACCCAGAACCGGCCATAGGTGAACACAATAATGTGAAACAGTTGCCATAACTTCTAGATAACAATAAAAGCATAAATAAAGGCATGTCTCGTACTACCATAGGAATAAAGAAAAAGGAAATGGGGCTTAATGAAAGGAAAAATACTAATAATAATGACAAAAGCCAATATGATGACATGATCGCCAAAAATATTAAAAAGGTAATATAATCAAATAGAGAATGCATGTTGGCTAAATGACAACAAAGAGAATAAACTTAATAGAGTAAATACTCCAAAAGTACCAAACTAGAACCTGGCTATATAGATAATTAACCTCTCAGGAAATAAGCAATGGCTAAAGCAACCTGAAAAAACCCAACCGGTAGAAACCAACTAATAAAAACCTAAAGGGGAGGAAAAGTGGAGGATAAAAAATGGAGTGGCATCAGACCGACCAACCTGAAGGAATGACCTAAAATCCTAAATAAAGCTAGTATAACTCAAGACCTCATTGAGGCCCTTGGGATGCACCGTATCAAGAAGAAAGGTCCATCGGGCTTCCCTCTGTATTTTATTGTCCCAGTTGCCCCTCCTGGTTGGCATCGGGACGGCCTCAATTCCCTGAAAACGAATACTATTTGGATCCCCCTGATGACAGTTGTTGACATGTCTAGCTATAGGTGTATCACGTTTATGGGCAATATCGCCCAAATGCTCCCCAATGCGGACGCGGAATTGGCGTCTCGTCTTACCGATGTAACTAAGAGGGCATTTACATGTACACCTATAGACCAGACCCTCCGTCCGACAATTCACAAAATCCCTAATGTAGAACACCCTTCCTGATTCTAAATTAGTGAATGTTTTGCTTTGATCGATGTAGACGCAAAACTTGCAAGAACCACATTTGAAGGTGCCACATGGTTTCCTATCAAGCCATGTGCCAGGTGATTTTTCTGGTACAAAGAGACTGTGTACCAGATGGTCTTTGATCATTTTGCCTCTCCTATAAGTAACACTGGGGTAGGGGGTGATGAAATCACTCAAATCGGGGTCAGATGTTAATATACCCCAATCCTTCATACCGCACATCCAATCCCTCACCACCTCCTGCCGTTTTCAACTCAAAAATATCTCCAGAATCCGCCCTTTTCTCAATCCCCAATCTACAAAAATTCTAGTGCACGCCCTCATAATCTCCCGCATCGACTACTGCAACATCCTCCTCTGTGGTCTCCCTGCTAACACACTCGCCCCTCTCCAGTCCATCCTTAACTCTGCTGCCCGACTGATCCACCTCTCTCCTCAATACCACCCCGCTTCTCCTCTCTGCAAGTCCCTCCACTGGCTCCCAATCTTCCACCGTATCCAATTCAAATTACTAACACTGACCTACAAAGCTATCCATAATCTGTCTCCTCCATATATCTCTGAACTAATCTCTCGCTACACTCCAAAACGTAACCTCCGGTCCTCCCAAGATCTCCTTCTATCCTCCTCTCTCATTCGCTCCTCATGCAACCGACTCCAAGACTTCTCCCGAGCATCCCCAGTCTCCTGGAACTCACTGCCTCAACACGTCAGACTATCTACTACACTTGCAAACTTCAAACGGACCCTGAAAACTCATCTGTTCAGAAATGCCTATAATCTACAATGACCTCACCGCCCCACCACCGTGCGGAGCTGCCGCCCCACCACCGTGCGGAGCTGCCGCCCCACCACCGTGCGGAGCTGCCGCCCCACCACCGTGCGGAGCTGCCGCCCCACCACCGTGCGGAGCTGCCGCCCCACCTACACCCCACCTACTGTCTCCTCCCCAAAATCCTTTAGGATGTAAGCCCGCAAGGGCAGGGCCCTCTTCCCCCTGTGCTAGTCTGTCTATTGTAACGTGTACATGTATTCTGTATGTAACCCCCTCATGTACAGCACCATGGAATCAATGGTGCTCTATAAATAAACAATAATAATAATAATAATAATGCTTTCTAAGAATATGCATAATCTTGATGTTTTGATCATCATATGACCCGATCAATCTGGTGATTTGCTCCTGTTCATATTTAGGTTTAGTGACTAACAGAGTAGTTCTCCTTTGGTCCCGAGCGGATTCATATGCCGATCTAATCACAGAATCAGGGTATCCCCTATCCCTAAATTTGTTTCCTAGGCTCCCAGATTTTTTGTGGAAGTCCTGAAGTGATGAGCAGTTTCTCCTAAGATGGAGGAACTGCCCTTTAGGGATACCCCTGCGTAGGGCAACAGGGTGATAACTCTCCCACCTTAGCAAGCTGTTAGTCGCTGTTGGCTTGCGATAAATCGTGGTACCTAAAGTACCATCACTATTTTTCATAAGAAGGATATCAAGAAGGGCAATCTATCACCCCCCACCTCACATGTGAACCTAAGTCCAAAGTTATTATCATTGAGGTGTGCCACAAAATCAAGGAAAGAGTTGGCTCCCCCTCTCCATAGGACGAGGATGTCATCTATGTAACGGCCCCAGAACAATATCTGGGGGTTCCAGATGACATCCTCGTCCCCAAACACCACTACATCCTCCCACCAGCCCAGGTACATATTCGCATACGTGGGAGCACAAGGGCTCCCCATTGCAGTGCCCCTGAGCTGGTGGTAGAATTTATTATGGAAGATGAAGTAATTATGGGTAAGTATATACATGAGGAGTTTGAGGATGAAAGAGTTGTGCTCCCTAAATTGTATCCCCCTCGTCTCCAAGTAATAACTTACAGCCCTTATACCAATCTCATGCGGTATACAGCTATATAGCTGCTCAACATCGATAGATGTAAGGATCGTGTCATGATCCACCTGTATACCGTCGAGTTTACTAAGGATATCTGATGTGTCCCTTATAAAGGATGGCTGTGTGTTGACAAAATTCCTAAGGACCTTGTCCAGATAAATACTTGGATTTTGCCCCATAGCGTCGATACCTGACACTATAGGGCGACCCTTAAGCGGGTCAAGGCCCTTGTGGATCTTAGGGGTAGAGTAAAAGGTGGCAATCGTAAACTCCTTAGGAGCAAGGAAGTCCATCTCATCCTTAGATATAAGACCCTTCTCAAACCCCTCATGTACAATCTCAAGCAGGGCTGCCTTGAATTTGGGGGTGGGGTCTGCAGGCAGAACAGCATAGGTGTCTTTATCTGATAGTAGCTGGAGACATAAGCGACGATATTTTTCTGTGTCCATAATAACAATGTTGCCCCCTTTATCGGAGGGCTTTATCGTTATGGATTGATTTGCATCAAGTATTGATAATGCTTCCCTCTCACTTTGTGTAAGGTTGTCTCTAGCACTATTAAAACTCGGATTAATCTTTCGAATTTCCTTAGTTACCAGTGTAGAGAAGATGTCAATGCTAGTGCATTCAGTTGGTGGTGGCATCTTCCTGTTTTTTGGTCTCAAACCCGTAAACGGGCCCCTGCCAGTATAGCTACTATCAGTCTCTGCTAAGCCAGCCAAAAGTCTGACGTCCGGGAGGATGTTGAGGGGGATCCCCAAACGATGGCATTCATCAAGGTCATTATGTCTAAAATGTTTCCTCCAGCGGAGCTTCCTCAAAAATAATTCAAGATCCTTGACCCAGACAAACGCGTCAAAGCGTGTAGTCGGGACAAAGGATAGTCCATAGCTCAAAACTCTTTCCTCCATGGCCGATAGCTTATAGCCGGAAAGATTAACAATCTGCTGGCCTTCCATCTTACCCCTAGTTACCATTTCTTTGGTTTTCTGTTGTATCTTTTCCGAACTGGGTAGGGGTCCCTTGTGCCTAAAAAATTGTTGTTCTGTTGTGCAGAAGAAGATGACGGAACAGAGGAAATAGGTGATTCCAAAAATGAGGCCTGTCCCCCCCTTGATAAGTCTTGATTTACATAGTGGGGTCTGTCCCCTGAGATGCCACATCCTCTAGTGCCCCGTCCGACGGAGTAAGTACCACCCCTACCTCTTGTAGCGTTTCTCTCCCTAGATCGATTTTCAGAATCAGAGATATCAGAGGAGGAGATGTCCTCTACCCTTTCTGTAATACTGAAAGCCCTTTTCTGTTTGAAATCTTCCAGATCTCTAATAAAGTGCTTATGTTTGCGACTTTTTAAATTAAGTTGGTATTTTTCAACTGCACCTTGTAGTGCCAATTCTTTTATCTGGAAGTCAGATTCAGTCTTAAAGTTGAGGGCTTCCTCTCTTAGGGTATTAAGATGCTTGCTAGTATCCTCAAGTCTCTTTCTCTCCTCTTCCAGGAGAATGTTCATAAAATGGAGTGAGGAGGCTAATGACTCCTCTTCCCACCTTTTAAGGAGCAGGGATGTTCTAACCCTTTCTGCTGGGACCAGTCTAAAGGCCCCGTCACACTAAACGACATCGCTAACAACATCGCTGATGAGTCACACTTTTCGTGACGTAACAGCGATCCCCTTAGCGACGTTGCTGTGTGTGACATCTAGCAACAACCTGGCCCCTGCTGTGAAGTTGTTGGTTGTTGCTGAATGACCTGGGCCATTTTTTGGTTGTTGGTGTCCCGCTGGGAACATGTCTGACACCGTATCAACAACCAGCAACTAGTTGGCGATTCAGAATTAGACGACGCAGGCGTGGTTTAGGCCTCCT